>NW_008587125.1:0-722 GCF_000691845.1 Merops nubicus | reverse complement strand
GACCTGGCAGGGCTGGGGGGTGGTTGATCTCCAGGCTCTTTAATCTCTCTGCCAACCCAGGCTGTGTGTCTGTGCCCCTCTCTCTGCCCCCAGGGATCAGTGGGAAGCTGACCAAGCAGGGGGTGTGTTTCTGCCTCAGCACAGCTTTCGAGGGCACCTACCTGGAGTCCTTCCACCTGGAGCTGGTGGGGCAGCCCCGGGTGAGGGTGGGGCAGCACTCCCTGCCCCCCTTCCTGCCCCTGGAGCAGCTTGCCAGCAAGTTCCTCCCCACTGACCCCAGACAATTCCTCTCCCACCTCTTCGACCACCTCAACGCCTACGCTGGGAGGAAGTTCCAGGCAGACCAGTTGCAGGTACTGGTCACCACAACAACCCCTTTTTCCCCTCCATCCTTCAAGTGTTTGGAGTCTCTGAGGCTCTGGGGAGGGGATTCTCAGGAGTTTTCTTTAGGTTGTGGTTCTCAGAAGTCAGGGTGTGATTGTGGAGTGGGGGTCCCCTGCTCCTGGTGAGCCCCCCAGCTCTGCCCTGCCACGTTCCCTTCCCAGCTTTCTGCTTCAGGGGTTGTCTCTTGTCCTTCCAGGAGCACTTCTCAGAGCAGCTGGAAGGAACCTTGCAGAGGAACTCCTTGTGTAACTTGCTGGTCTTCAGTTACACCCTGTCTGGCAAGGGCCAGAGCTTTCCTCTGAGGGCCAGGCTGCTCTACGGGGACCTCTGCAGCAGCC
>NW_008587124.1:0-1028 GCF_000691845.1 Merops nubicus | reverse complement strand
GAAGAGAAGAGAAGAGAAGAAGAGAAGCAAACTAAAACGCAACAAACTATATGACGAAATTAAAAAAAAAAAACACCTCATAATTTTAAAATCCATTTCTATATTTTCAAGAATTTTGGCATGTCCTTTTGGTCTGTGATTCTACCCTGGAAGCTGGGGTTTGACGCTTCACTTTGGGGCCTGGAGGGTGCTCTAAGCTGTGATGGTTTCAAGGGCAGCTCTGCAGGTGATTCCCTGCACTCTTTGCCTGTTCTCGGCCTGGCCCCAAGGCATCTGTGTGCACCCAACTGACCTGCAGACAGCTTCTGTTCTTCAGTGATCTGCTCCAGTCGGCCCAGGAGAGCATCGATGTTGGATTTGATCTGCGTTAGCTCCGTTTTTATTGTTTGCAGCTCGCTGCACTTCACTTGGAGGAAGGAAAGACAAAAAGGCATTTAGAGCCTCACAGAGCACCCAAGGCACCTGCCTCACCCCTCTGCCTGGCCCAGGTCACCTTGCTGAGCAGGTTAAAACACCAACTAGAAACCCTGCACTAGAAACACAGACTGGCAGAATTATTAAGTTTCAAAAGGACCTCTAAGATCATCAAGTCCAACCATCACTCAACACCATCATGACCACTAAACCATGTCCCCAGGTGCCACGTCTACATGTTTTTTGAACCCCTCCAGGGATGGGGACTCCACCATCTCCCTGGTCAGCCTGGGCCAATGCCTCACCACTCTCTCAGTAAAGAAATTTGTCAGCATATCCCATCTAAACCTGGTCATGGCACCAGCAAGGAAAGCTGGAGGGGCTGCAAGTGCTTGTGTGGCCCCATGCCCCCTGTGTGTCCGTCGGTCAGGGATGCTGTGGAGGATGACACCAGGCTTTGGCACGCTCAGCTCGTGCTTCCCCCTTCCTGCAGGCTTCCCAAAGGCCCTGGCCTGGGCGGCTGTTCCCAGACGTGCTGGCTCTTCCAAGGTTCCCCTGGGAAAACCGCCCGTCCCCCGCGTGTGCCCACCCCAGCCCAGGCCCAGGCCCCGGCC
>NW_008587123.1:0-1010 GCF_000691845.1 Merops nubicus | reverse complement strand
ATGGGGCATCGACCACCCCTCTGGGCAGTCTGGGCCAGGGGCTCCAACATCAACAATTTCTTCCTTTTCTCTAGTCTAAATCTCTCCTTTTCAGTCTGAAATTGTCCTGTCACCCACCAACCAGAGCTGACACCAGAGGTTGCCCCAACCCACGTGCAGCACCTTGCTCTTGGCTTGGCTCAACCTCACGACCTTCACGCAGGCTCCACTTCTCCATCTTATCCAGGTCCCTCCGGACGACACCCGAGTCCCAAACCCTCCGTGTGAGCACAAGAGCATTCCTGGCTCCAACCCAACCACCCTGGTGCCCTCCAACCCCGGGGAGACCCCAGCAGCCCGGATCTCCACGTACTGCAGAAGGCAGCGGTGCGCCACGGCTTGATGCGGACACCCTGGCCCTGGCAGGCGGTGACGTAGGCGCTGAGGGACCTGCAGACGGTCTCCTGGTGGCCCTCGTAGAGGCAGGTGTCAAAGAGACAGTCGTTGAAGTAGGGGGTGGGGTCGACGACGCCGTGACAGGCGGCGAAGGGTCCCCGCTTCTTCACCAGGAGCCCGCAGTGTTTGTCCCCTCGGTAGGGGCGTTTCTCCGCTTCGGTGCAAAACCGGCAGCCCTCGGTGCAGCCGGCCGAGCAGCCGGGGACCTCGGCCACCTTCCAGGAGTCAGCAAACTGGATCTCGTCGGGAGCCTCTTGGCCACTGGCCATGGCGAAGTCGTCGTCGGGGTCGCCGTTGGCGTTGCCGCAGAGGCCGCAGACGGCGCCGGCGTAGGCGTCGGGGAGGATGACCCGGGCGTAGCTGTACCAGTCGAAGGTGACGAGGACCTCAAAGTCGGTCTTGATGACGCCGTGGACCCCGCTGAGGTAGACCTGGAGCTTGTCGCCGTGGTGGAAGGGCAGATCCACCAGGACCCCGTCGACCTGGAAGGGCCACGTGGGTTGCGAGGACCTCGAAGCCACTCGAGCGGCCACGCAACAAGCAACAACTGTCATGGTTTGAAACCTGCTGCCCCT
>NW_008587122.1:3126-4691 GCF_000691845.1 Merops nubicus | reverse complement strand
GGCTCCGCGGGGCGCGGCGTGCAGATGCCGCCCGTCTTCCTCCGGTGCCATACATTGCGCTCTCCGGGCTGTGGGTGGCATCTGGGCACGTCGGTAAAGGGCTTCAGACTTCGCCTGGAAGTCCAGGCGGCTTGGGGAGAGACCAGATCCGTTGGACTGGTGGCAAAGAGAAAACCTTAGGGTGTAGGGGGGCTGATTTCCCAATGGTTCGAAGTTTTGGTGTCGGTGCTTATCACCCCCCTGTGCATCTGCAGATGTGGAATGGAGCGATTCCATACGCTCACATCTGCTTGCCTTCTGAAAGCTTCCAGCAAAAAGGTTTGCCCGTGCTACGAGCGGGACATCACACTGTGAGCTTGGGGTACCGCTGTTTGAATTTCACGATGTTTACAGCGCTTATGTGTAACGTGTAACAAAAGAAGCCTCTGAGTCTACTGAAGTTCATTGTTTACCATGAAGCTGGATGAAGCTTTTTTTTTTTTTTTTAATTTAAAGATGAAACGTGTGACTCGGATGGGATTTTAAGAACAGAGCTCTGCTACTGCAGATGAAATTGTGAGACTGTTGTATTTCACACAGCAACATAACTTCATGTCCACTTCTAACACACTTCCTGACAGACAATATATGTTTACAGTGGAATATTTTTTGTGTGTTTTTCTTCTTAGGAATATAATTTTCAAAATAGGTAGTATCTGCTTGTATGCCGTGTCTGTTAAAAAAAGCTAAGGAAAAATGAGCTAGTGTTTAAAATTGTGAACATCTGAAGTTAAAAAGCAAACTCTTTTCTTGATTCCAAAAAGGAGGGCCATTTTTCAGAGATTTAATGTGTTTTGGATCTCCTAGGGGAATTGCAGTATTACCTGTAAGAATAAGATTATTCTGAGGTTAAAATGTGTTTAAGGAAGCATCATTGCCTTTTGAATGAGACTATGCTCTGAAGTTGTGAAATTGATTTATGGATTTTGGTAAGTTTATGATATACAATAACCTTATTTATAGTACTAGCAGGCTTATGTAGTAGTATTTAAAAAAAAGAAAAGTAGTAAATAGATTAGGTTATGCTTGAACCTAAGTTTCCATAGTCATTTTGTGGCTTTATAAGGGACAAATGCTGAAGCTTTCTTGGCTATTACAAGGTCAGGGGCACAGAAATTGCCCAACAGTGAATGTGATGAAATGTGTAGTCCCTGGAAGTAACTAGTATAAGGAGGAAAACATAAGAATTGTACTGAGCTGTACCAGAAAGGACATTTGTCTCTGAGCTGCACCTTCACTTTTTTTTTTTTTTTTTTAATATGTTGTAGGGACAGGGAGCAGGTAGGATAATTATTACCTGTTGAGCATGTAGTAGTTTTAAAAGAGCAGAAGGTAGGCCAGTTTATAGCTCCTGCAGTTTACAAAGGAAAAGGAAGTCTCAGTAAACTTGCGTCTGTCCATGCAGGCCTGCAGCTGTGCAGTACGCATGGTACTCCACTCCGGGCTGCAGGTAGTGTTTGAAAAAGTGTCTCAATGATTCAAATGCCGAGGTGCCAGTTTTCAAAAACATTTTTGGCATGGAAGAG
>NW_008587122.1:1708-3095 GCF_000691845.1 Merops nubicus | reverse complement strand
AGCGTAGGCCTTTCCATGCCAAAAATGTAATTTACACACTTGTAAAGTGTAAGTTGTGACAGTGTTGTTTGTGGAGAAGCTCAGAGGCTGTGCAGCTGCAGTGTATCATTCCTCTGTACAAGGAATTCTTGTTCACCTCTCCATAACCACAGTGGGAAGTGCCCAGAGGCAATAGAAAACAGGTTTTAATGGTCACGGGGCCAGAATTGTCCTTGGTTTATAGTACTGTCTTTAAAGTTGCAGTACAGGGTGACACATCAGGGGAAGGCTGCAGTGGTAGGAAGAGAAGGTGAGTCCCTTCACGGTGCTATTAGCACAGCTCTGAACATGACTGGTGTTGCAAACAGGATGACACAGGCCATGGTGGACTGGTGTATCTCACCTACAGTGTCCATCAGCGTGGATCTGATCTGTTTATATCTGCTGAAGCTAGATGAATCCTTCCCAGGAGGAAAATCTATGTGATGTGCAATACTCTTCCCACTTATTTTCCTAAATAAGTCACTCCTTCATCCTGCCTTTTCATGCCTCAGTTAATCTTAAATTTACTTTTCACTCAGTAGCACCATGTCAGCTGAAGAGGTGGGTCCTCCCACATCTCCTCCAACAAGCCGATATAGAGGCTTTTGGGTGCTGTCTGGGGAGGTAGTATGTCCAAGCTGGGTAATCCAGTTTTTTGAGAATCGCACTAGTGAGTTTGAGACTCTTCAGGCAGTTCACAGCACAACAGGAAGCTGAGATGGCCATGATTTAGCAAGTTTTGATCTTGTTTCAGTGTTGTTTTCACACTGACTCTATCAGCTGTTGCGTAAAGTTTCCATGATTCTTGTAATGCATAAACATTTCTGTGTAATACACATACTAGGTGCACTCCTGTGATACTCTCTGTATGCTTTGATTTACCAGTTCTCTTGCTTTACATTCTCATGTCTAACATGTCACTTCAGTTTTTCAGAGGTGCTTGCAACTTCTCCTGCCAGTCCTGAAAGAAGATAGGCCCCTTTGGGGGGGGGGCATAGCTCTAAGTAAAGTGCTTAAGCCTCGAGAAAGGCAGGATTTATTAAGCGTTTGTCTTTATCCTTTCCTTGGGGCTGATGTTGCTTTGCATCTCTGTAGTAGTGTGGTTGCCTGTATGTGTTATTCTGAGTTGACCAGTTCCCTATATCTGTCGTATGTGAACAGAAGGAAGCATCTAAAAAAATTTTCTGGAACTAGTTGCTGTTCTTTTCACCAGGACAGAAGCTGGGCTGTGTCAGGTTGCACATTGATAAATGCAAGGCAGAAAAGGGGGGGTTTTACAGCCCATTGGTGGTTTGACATCTTCTTGTCTGTGTTTCCAATTCAAATGTCCTTGGGTTGCTAATAAAATGAGTGCTTTTGCTTTCCC
>NW_008587122.1:345-1677 GCF_000691845.1 Merops nubicus | reverse complement strand
AAATGTGCTATTTGTTTTCCCCCCCCTCCCCCCCTAATTATTAAGTTTCAGTGATAGGAATAGAGTTCTGCCCTCTTTAGCATTGTCAGTTATGAAACCATGCGTAGGAACTGTGACAGGGCAGGTACTTAGTGTGCAGCCTTTCAGGTGTAATGGTCTGGAACTTGGTAAACAGTCAGGGCTGCACCTTGGTGCCAGCCCCGTGGTGTCAAAAAATAACACATATTCTTTATAAAAGTGGTTTCCTAGCTGCCACATAGTGCTAGGGATTACACAGAGATGATGAGGGACTCGGTAACATCCATAAAGGGTTGGTAGCCTCATGTGACTTGTACTATCAGTTGGGTTAGGCTGCAGTGCTGAGGTCAGACCCTGGATATAAATTTTTTAACAGCCTGGCTGGGGTGAGATGATGCCAGATTTGCTCACGGTCCTGCTATAAACTGCTGCATTTGTTTACATTCTGTTGGCACAATTTCACCCCCAAGGAGGTGCAGAGGAGCTTCTCCTAGTACACGGCAAGTGCTTATGAAATACATCTGTCCCTCTTCCCTCTCCCTTAGCAGCGTTTTGGAAAGGCTGTCTGGTGGTGCCGCACAGCCTCATCCCTCTCAGCAAAGTTACCCTGTCCCTGCTCCTTGCAGCACCCTCCTTGCCCTTGCTCTGCCCCTTCCCTCACCCCTCGTGCTGGTCCGCTTCATGAGACCATCGGAACACAGATGCAGCCAGGCAGTTTGGTGAGCAAGGAGTGCTCCTGGGAGGGTGGGTGTCCTTTGGGACTGCCTCCCCAGGAAAGGAGCTGGCAGCAGGATGGAGCAGAGACTTTTTAGGTTTCAGGGGAGTGTGCCTGGGAGCACAGCCTGGTGTGGCAAGGGCCGGAAGTCACAGCCTGGCTTGGTGCAGAGGAGGGAGTGACAGTGGCTGCCAGGCCATCCTGTGCGCCTCCGTGTAAACAGCAACTGCAGCTGCTCCTCATGGCCTAACTCTGGGGAAGCCCAAGACTTTGGGGGTCCCTTTGGCTGCTGTTGCAACCTTCAGCGCAACAAACCAGGTGATAAGGCTGGCGTCACAGAATATGTCTTGGCACACAAGCCTGAAGGTGTAGAGAGACCCAGTGGAGAGCCCAAGGTTGTGTTCAGATATCCTGTGTGGGTGTTCAGATGTCCTCTGTGGCAAAGGAGCAGGAGGAAGCTTCAGTCCCTACAGTCCCTGGTGCCTGCTCCTGTGCTGCAGCTGGCTCCTTCTGCAGCTGAATTGAGGTGGCTGTTTGTAGGCCTGTGGTGTTTGGCGCTGCAAATTAAAAGCTTTTCTTTTCTTTTTTTTTTTTTTTTT
>NW_008587122.1:0-318 GCF_000691845.1 Merops nubicus | reverse complement strand
GGCAAAGGAGAGAGTGGTGAGCCACAGCTGGGTGGAAAAATCTGACGTGGGATCATCCTCCTCAGAAACCATACAAGCTGTGTTCCCTCTCTCTTTGGAAAAGGGGATTTCAGTCCTGTGATAGTCTTGCAGTGTGTGAGGGTTGCTCTGTGCAGCTGTCAAGCTTGTGAAGATTTTATTACTGTGTGAAACAAGCAGTGGAGCAAAAGGGGCAGTGCTGACAGGAGTGACAGTGAACAGTCATGTGGCTCCCAGAGCTGAGCTGTGTAGGTCACTCCCATCCTTTAAACTTGTGCTGTGGTTTGGGGTCAGGGCAGC
>NW_008587121.1:0-42449 GCF_000691845.1 Merops nubicus | reverse complement strand
TTTGCCCGCTCCCCACGGGCAGCTTCCCTCACCTGCCAGACAGCACGGACAGCAGCTCTAACATCTTTGTGTGGATTTACCGAGGAGTTAACCACCTCAGGTCTGCCATTCGTACTTGTCACTGTAGCCAGACACAGAGTGTCATATTGGTATAACAAATAGAGCTGCTCAAAGCCCAAGTAACACAGTTTTCATTTCTCTAGGTGTCCGTAAAGCGATAAGTCACTGTGGGTTCAAGACACCTACATGAAACCTGTGGGTTGCTGGTGAGTGATGGCAGGCTGCCCCCATCCCCAGCCCAGGACCAGGGGACAGAGGGTGGAGATGTGAAGGGAGCTCTGAAGAAGACACTACCAGCAAAGGCTCTGTGGGCCAGAGCACAGGGAGGGAGCCACAGCAGACACACACAAAACTTAAACCCATCTTCACACTCCTTTGGGCAGGAAGGAAGCCCAGTCATTGGAAAACTTTAAAAGATAAATTATAAGACAGCACTGCCCTTTTTTGCCTTCAGAGGTCTCTCAGTGTATCAGTTACTGATGAGGTTACGCTGCAGAATAAAACTTTCCTGGCCTGAAGGCTTCCTTCAGGAACAAAAGGCAGCAGAATTGAAGGACAGAGGCAAGGAAGATACCACCCAAAAACCAAAGGGAAAGAAAGCCGCCAAGAAGTGCTGAGAAGCAAACTGGAACATCAAATGGCCAACTTTGGTGACAGACAATAATATATCTTCTAACTCCAGGATTATGCAAGCAGAACCAGGCCCCAAATACCCAAGAGCTCATTCTGGCCAGGCCTCAGTGCTGCGGACACCGAGACCCGGGTTACATAAACACCAAAGAGCACTTATATAACTGTTGTATGGCACCAGCTGGCAGCCCCCGGTCCCCCAGCACCCCGTGCCACCCAGCACGGCAGGTAGCTGCTCCGGGCAGCCCCTCTGGGGCCTCTGCTCCCAGTCCCTGTGGGACCTCCTGCCCAGCCCTGTACAGTTCAGCCCAGGTGGGGTGCCCATCAGGTTGTCCTCCCTCTTGCAGACACCACAGGTCGATGGTTAGTCTGGGGCATCAGGTAATCTTGTGCCTGCTTCCACCTCAGATAAGCTCAAAGGAGGGTTGGAAAATTTCAAATCAAACTTTTTCGTAGTGCTTTGAGAAGGCAAGAACTGGAGAAATGCAGAATGCTGCTACCCAGCATCCCTCTTCTAGATATATAATCAAAATTACTTTTCTCTATAGAAGTTTTCAAACTTAAAGTGGAAACTGCCTCCTCCTCACCAGCCATCCCCACCCCCACCCTCCATGTAGGCATGGCAAGGATTGGTGAAAATGGGGATACAAAACGAGGGAATGCACCCTTTTGGGTGCCAAGTGAGGCAGGATGGGTTACATTTGTCCTTTAGCCAGGGGTGTGTGAGAGCAACCAAGTTACATAAAAGTACTGCACTGGAGTCAGGAAGTGTTTTGGGCTGAGTGCTGGGAAGTTTTCAACAAGCTGCAGGCAGGAGGGAACTGAAACCTCCCCCTTCTGGTTTTCTCAGTTAACTAGTAACCTAGAATATAGTTTTGCCAGTCAGATTACAAAAATTATCTTAAGGATCTTAACCATAAGTAACAGGACTTAACCATCAGACTCTTAATTGTTTTCACAGTAGTTCAAAATTTAAAAGAAAAAAAATCTGTTCTGTTAAGGTGGATGAATATTGATTTTGGTAACAAAGATAAATTTCCTCTCCCAGCTTCAGAAAAGAGGTGCACTGGGGGGCTTGACATGTTCCCAGCACAGTGAATCCTGCTGGCTGCTACCATGAAAGACTCTTCTAGGGATAAATTTCAGGGACTAAGAAAAGAGGACGAGTAGGGGAGCAAGCATTCTGCATTATGCAATGATTACATAAGCACTAGTTTACACTAGGTAGCTGGGAGTTGTGGTATTAGCCTTATACCAGGACACCCTCAGAGCAACGAGAAATAATAAAGAAGGGATTAATGCTGCCACACACTTCCAAGGCCACCAAAATGGCAAACAAAACAACGAGCACAAGCTGAACTTCAATCTGTGCCTCAAGTCCTCACCGTAGCTTTGTTCATGACCTGTCAGAAGGGAGGAGGGAAAAGACAGCTGATACTCACTAATAACTTAAGAGCAGCATGAGAAATAATCCCAGCATACAGCGTCCTTCAGCATCTGAGCACTCCTTTGTTGTTGCTCATAATGGCAATGGTGTAAGAGAGGAGAGGTTTCAAAAATTATACCACCTGGCATTTCTGCTCTAGTTCAGTGTCAAAGAAGTCCACAATCATGACACAATTCTCACAATAACCTGTGGACCACCCTCCTGGCCGTCTTGCAGAGGAGGAAACTAAGGCACAGAAATCAGGCAGGCATCAGTGCTGAGTAACTCCCAAGTTCCTGACACCCTGTCCTACGCTCCAACCAACAGGATTTCTTTCCTCTCCTAAAATATAATTTCATATTTGGAAAAACAAAACATTGTTGTGGATTTATTTTTCTTTTTCAGAACTGCAACAAAGCACAGAACTTCAGCTGCATTCCCTTTTCCTGCTTCAGACTCTAAAGCAATTTCAGAGGAATTTTTAAGGACTCTGCTTAATGAGGGAGACATCACTTGGGAGAAAAATGCAAATTGTTGAGTTTGAGCCTGTGTGCCACCACATTCCACTGGCACTTCTCCCATCAAGTGCAGCCAGAAAAGTGACCTAGAGCACTGGAGAAAGCTAATAAGACCAGGATGAAACACTCAAAGAACAATCTGATCCTAGCTTTCCTTTTCAAACTACTGGTGCTGCTTTGTGTACTGCTAAAGGAGTTCGACAAAGGGCTGCAAAATTGTTCATGGCAATCAAAATGCACACAAATTGAAGCCATGTCACAAGGACACCCCTAACCAAAATATGTAACACAGCAAACGCTAAGCACATTACAGCCTGGAAAAAAACGCAAGCATGGGTTCCTTCACAAGGTTGCTAAAATTACATCTACCTCTATGGCAAAAAAAGAAGCGTTTGTGTGTATGGGGTGGGCACAGGGCTCTTTAATTAAGAGACATTTTTCTTGCAAGGCAACATGAGGATAGGTAGTGTACTGCAATAAACCTTGATTTACTAGCTGATGGGTGCTACCAGAAAAATAACTAAAATCCTCTCTAAGTTTCCAGAAACATTTATAAAATAATAGACAGCAGAATGCTCCACGTACAAGTGCTTGTTAATTTCTAGACCCCAAAGAAGTGCTCATACACCTGGACTAGAGAAAAAAAACAAACTAGAGAGGAAAAGAAACAGGGACCAGTAGTTGAAGCATAAAGGCAGAGAAGAACATGATGCCTCTGTTCTGCCTCAGACTCGGTGACCTTGTGCAGTTTTATCATCCTCTCTGGGGACAAGAAGGCTATGGAGAAGTGGGACAGAGACCCTCCTGGATCCATCAGCCAGAGCACAACCACATTAGATCAGTTACAAATACTTCCTCAAACAGATATAATTTCCCCACTGGTAGAGCAGACTGTGGCAAACCTTGTCCCAGACTTCATAACTTGATGAGCAGTGCTGTACAAGGAGAAGCTGATTTACACTCTTGCTCTCTTATGTTTGTACAAATGACTCCAAAACACCCTTCCAGCCAAAATTTTTGGAAGGCTTCTAATCCTGCATTCTTCCTTCATCAATGATGACCTACAGTCTCATTTCCAAAAACATCTTCCCCTCCCCTGTCTTCTCTTTTTATACCTATTATCTAGACCGAGTTACATAAGCCACTTGTATCACCCAGATTCCTCATTTATCCAAACCCATTTTGTGTCGTAATTCCTTTCTCTTCTCAGTTCACACTCTCCCAGAACTAGCTTCTTTGTTCTGCCACCACAACCAGAGAAATAAGAAAACAAGAAAAGATGGATTTTTTTTTTTTTTTTTTTTTTTTTTAATTTTTCTAGAATCCAGTCGTCTCACTAATTGACAACAAATACTGCTTGGCTTATTTCTATAAAAACTCCTCATGAAGAGCACGCTGCACTGGAGTCCTATCATTAACCAGGAGCCCAGAGCTGGAACTCCTGGGGACCTTTTTTTTACGAGCTTATTAAGTTGAACTTTGGAGGTATTTGCCATGTGAACAAGGTGGAAGAACCTTGGCACCCCCAAGTACCTGACCTCAAAGGAAGAAGTTAAATTACAAATGAAAGTTCTTCAAACCTGAACAAAGTTTTTTCTCCAGCACAAAACATCCTCCCAACACCAAGCAAGCTAAGCATAAGTCGTCCCCAAACTGTAAACTCATGTTAGGGTTTCACCAGCATTGTCCATTTGATGGGGGAGGGGAAAAAAGAGCCAAGTAGCTCTCAGTTTATTAAGCACTAATTAGGGGATCCAAAGCAAACACTAATAGCTCTGCCTGGTGCCTGGACTGCTGCCTGCTCAGCAAGTCACCAAATATTGCACTGACAAAAGCCGCTCTCAAAACTCTTACCAAGTAGGATGTTGGGGGAAAGTATGCCCAAAAAGTTGAAGAGGGTGGGGGAGAGGACACTAGATATAAAATCATACTGATGTTAAGAGCTGCCTCCTCTCTTACTAAAAATTACTTCCACAGCATTACAATATGACAGCAGCAGAAACAATAACAGTCAGATTCAGAACATCACATCACCAAATTTTCCAGAATTGAAAGCACAACAAAACAAAGAGCCTCCTTCTCATATCCCCTCCCTCAAACCAACAAGCACGGCAAGACTGAAAATTCAACCATCCACCTGCCAGGTAGGTAGCAAATGAAAACCTGAGCCCTTGAATCGTGGTTCCTGATGCACTTTGCTAGCCACTGAGTAGGGTGCTCCTGCACAGGACAATGAGAATGAATGGTCTGTAAGAGGAAAGCAGGAGGGAACAGAAAACGGGGAGGGAGGAAACCAACCAAACAAAAAAACCCAACCTGTGTCCTACCTGGAAACTGCTGAGACTCATCCAAGAGTAACATGCTGCTCAGTGCACCAAGGCAATGCCTCTGCCCACGACTCTGCCCCAACACTCGTTCACCGTGGCCGCACGCTCTCAGCCCTCCTGTTATCCTTGTCTCAGGGTCTTCAGACAAAAGTTTCCAGTCACTCCCGACAACTCGTTATCTTTCACTGCAGCTCAGTGAGCACTAAATCCACTCTCACTGGCTGTTCAGTTCGCAGGCGGGAAATACCTCCCGATAAAAGGGTCCAGGGTACAGGCAGGGAAACCTGCACTTAAGGTTTCTGAAAATAACTGGTAAATAGCTCCTAGTGCTTGAATCCACCCAGCCGGTGTGACGGGAATCTGTACGCATATATCCTCCCTGCACCCAGCCGAGACGGACCAGGGTCACCGTTATATAACTAGTTAAATATGCCTCGTGTTCAGCCTAAATAAAAATTGTCACTATCTCCTCCCCTGCTTGGAGATTCAAACAACACAGCCCTGCCCGAGGTAGCTGCTGCTCCACTGGGGACCGATGCCCAGAGCTGTGTTGCCCAGCCGGTTTGGCTTCAGTAGGTGCTCTCGATCAGCACGAGAAACCTCAGCTAAGCCTGGGAAAAGAGTTTTAAAAGGGAGAAGGAGAGCAGGGAGGCTGAGTGGGTGTGTACAGGGAGGTCTCTCTCCTGTCTCTCCTCTCAGCGGCAGAGCTGCACGAGGTTCAGATCGGATCCCATTCACTCAGCCCATGATCCAGTTCAACTAGTGGCAGAGACCAAGACTGAGAATAAAATAAAAATCCTTACATAACCATTCAGGCTCCGGCGGGGCCCCGTACAAGGGGAATCCCAACAGACAACAGGACGCTCAGAGCAGGGCGCACGCGGGACCATAACCCTGCTGCCGAGTTTCACAGCACAAAACGAAAAGCTGGGGGAAATGAGTTGCAAAAAGAAGTACAGCCTTTATGGCTTCAAAAACAATCTTGGTATCTGTGATTTTATGAACTATCTGCACGATGCCTGCGAAGTTCCAAGGAGCCTGGACAGCTGAGGCTGAAACCTGAGCAATTTGATGCAGGCTGGTAACCTGTTTGGGCAGTAACAGGCCAAAGAGCATCTTGTTCACTGGTTAAACCAGGAGCTCCTGCAGCACTGCTAGTCTGCAGAAGGCTCTCTGCAGCAAATGGACTCTGAATGAAATTTCCCAGCCTTTAGGAAACAGACATTCAGAATTTGTGGAGTGCAAGCTTATTCCAGGCAAGACTTCCTCCCCATCAACCATCTGCACCAGAAGGACAGGTATAGGAGAGAAAAAGTACTTTCAAACTTTCAAAAGTTGAACCCTTAAAGGCTAATTATCATAACCTTCTTCAGTGCTATAACAGAGACTTATTCCATGGCAGATTCCCCTTACAGGCATACCCAATGCTAGTAACAAACAGCAAACCTGAGCTGATAGACACGTAATGAAATCAGCTTGCTCCCAGCAAGCATTTGAAGATATAATGAAGTCAGCTCTTTGCTTGTAACAACTGGCAAGTGAGAGTTGGGAAAAGCAGGACAGGCACAAGAAGCCTGAAGCAGGCTGTCTGAACAGCCCTGGCACAGATCTGCAGGACTCCAGGACACTGAGCTGTGCTCCTCACAGCAGAGGTTGATCTAAAGGTCTGTGAACACAGCCAGAGCAGAGCCCAGTCACCCTCTGTGTGACTCCAGCCATTTTTATTAGACTTTTCATTTCAGAGGGTAGTAGGACACAGTGTGTGCTTGCTGCCATCAAAGTATCCTCGTCGCTTCAGGGTACATCACAGCTTCAAAACAAACCCAAGGTAGTATTTTTGTAAACAGAGACGTAGACATTTTATCAAAGAAAAGATGAACTGTATTAAAATTAAGAGGCTTGGTAACAAGACAGCGTTTCACCTATGTCACAGATTCAAATAGCCTGGCTGGTACAAAAGAACATACAGTGTTTATCAAGAGGGAAAAGAGGGACAAGCATATTAAGAAAAGTACATAGCCAAGGATCTTGCAGCAGGCCTTATAAGGACTTCATAGAGTTGGAATAAATAACCAAACGTGACCTCAGCATCTGACCTAACAGATCTATGAAACTGGGAAGCAAGATGTAAAAGACAAGCATTTGTGTAAATACAACTGGGTATTTTTCCAAGGCATGTTTATTACAGCAATCAAGCACGAGGAAAATGGAAGTTGAACACACTGGGGAAAACAGGCAACCTGTACCTGTCCTTCTGCATGCAGCAAGAGAAAGGGAATTTCCTTCTTCATCTTAGTGTGCCAAATGAAAAGGACTTTTTCTAGCTTTTCCCACTCACAACAACACCCGACTGGTGAGGCCATTGCTGCTAGCCATGATACATATGTGTTCACACAGCCAAGAACTGGATCTGCCAGAAACAGTCAGTTTATAAAATGATCTCCTCACAGAAGGTAATCTCGTTACAGATAAACCCATTTACTGAATAGCTTTTCTGTGAGGCCAGCATTGCCAGTAAGGAAGAATGTTCTCCCTTCTCTGCAGGGTCTGAAACCTTACCTAGCTGTCACACCTCACCCTCCTCATGCTCAATCCACAAACACTTTGCAATTGTACGACTCCTATACATCAGAAGAGGCTTCTCAAGAAACTTTTCACTTGAGAGGTTCTCTTGCAAACAACATAGGAGATTTCCCTGATTAAAAAAACATCAGTATGAAGTTTGTATTTTCACAGAACAAGAAGATAAATAATTTTTATTCAACTGACAAGTCTTTTCAGCAGTAATGTCAGCATCAACAAGCACTGCAAATTCAAAAGGGTTAAAACTCATGCTTAAATATGCCTATAGACACAAGATGCTTGAAGGCAAAGTTTTTCAGGACACTAGCTCCTCTGTATAGAAGAGAACCTCAGAGATGGGGGGAAGGAAATTAAATTGAACTCAGTTTAACTAAAAAGTTTCAATAAAATATCCCAAAGCATATCACAAGTGACTCTCCTTCCCCATCCTTTCAAGGCTGGAGTAGCTCCTTCCCCATCTTTCTTCTCCATCTTGGATCTGGTTCTCAACCCACTATTCCCTTTCCTGAGCTCTGCAGAAGGAGCAGCTCAACATTGGCCTGATCCAGTCCCAATCCAATTTGTGGGTGAAAAGCACAGGATCCATGATGTTCCACTGTGCTTTTGGTCCCTTCAAGCTAGGGTGGTTCCCTTCTCTCCAAGGACAGCCCTGCGTGCTGCTCAATGTTCATTGCTGCCCTGCAGACCAGAGAAGACTTTCCTTGCTCATCCTCAGCTGCTCCATGCTGGCTGTGCAGTCCCTTCCTCATCCCACAGCTTTCTCAGAGATGTGCTCCACATCCACCAGCTGCTTTTGCATGCCCTGCCAATCACCCACAAGCAGAGAAGCTGCCTACAACTCTGTATTGTTTACAGGTTATTAAACACAAACTAGGCTCAACAGCCAAATTTCACTCTGAATTATCAGCTGCTAGTAGCATGTTCAAATACAAGGCCACTTTCCCTGTCCTGTTTTCCACATTGTTTTAGCAACGTAGAGAACACACAGGAATATGAGGTTTAAGCTGATTATTGTATAAGGTGGTATTTAGCAACACAAAGTAGTTCAGACAGAATCAAATTCAAACTCCATGACACTATTTGTTGGCAACTGGCTATTGCTGGGCTTTGAGAATCATTGCTTTTTAAACAAACACTGCACTGTAAACAAAAACTCTTTTTGAGTAAGATCTAAACCAACCATGGAAAACAAGAGGAGTCTTTCTGTTGACTTTAGTGAGTTTCAGGCTGAATTGTAATGCATAAATTTTGATCAATCCATTTTTTCCTCCTTTTATTTGTATTCATATAAATCTTGATTTATTTTCTTTCCCACATCCATCTAAAACATAGCTGGGGGTGGGAAGTTGTACACAATGTAACAACCAATCATACAAAATACAGGCAGTGATGAGACGCAGTGCCTTTTGGAAACACTTTTCGGATTTTCACTGTGGCAAAACAAACTGCTTCAGACTTCAGTCCAGGCTTTCACAGGTTGTTTAAATGCATTGAAGAAAGCAAGCTGTTATTAGACAAAATGCATTGATTTTAAGTTGAAGGATTTATATCATAGAGCTTTATCATCACCTTAATCAAAGCTAAATCCATTGAGTTACATCCCATTATATTCAAGAAATTGATGCTCACCTCTTCCCATAACTTGCTACATTTCTGCTGATGATGACACAAGGTATTTGTGCACCATAGAAGAGTGACTTTGTACAACTTTCATTTCATGACGGTTTCCATCTAAGTGCACATTTGACATAAATCACAAGCTAAGACTACACAAAAGTGCCATTTTAAAATAGCTTCTAACAGTTCAAGTATTTAAACATTTTACATAGACCAAGATTACCTACAGATGTGTTAATTGCAAAATTTGTTTTGACAGAGCCTTAAACTAGAAGTTTCTGTTCACCTAGTCCCAAAAGATTTTATCTTGTAGCTTTCTCTTGTCTCATTCGTATTTGCATATTTGCAAGTGAAAATAATATCTTCTGACTCCTACTTAGAAAGTTTTTTGAGACTGAGTCAGTGAACTGCATGCTGAAGAAAATGTGAACAAGACATTTTCAACATCTGTAGTACAAACTACTGTTAATAAAATAAAAAACAGGTATTGCATAAAAAAACCCTTGATCCAAGTGATGAGCCAGACACTTCCAAATGTTCAGTGTTGCAGTTTTCTATAAAGTCTAAGCAGGAAATTAAAATAACAAAACAAATAACTTATAATATATAATATAATAACAAATAATATTGTGTTTTAAAATCTGAAGAATACTTCTGATTTAATTAAAACAGTTCCCCCCCTTCCAAACTTGCTGCTGCTTCATGGCTAAGAATTTTATATTTGTACAACTTACAGCTACATGCATATTTTATTTAATCAGTCATCAAAATAGCACAACATCAGACAAATTAAGGAAAAATGAAAACAGGGACCCCTTGCAGAGCTGAAACTCAAATGCAAAACAGAGAAGTGTTTCACCCAGTACACTTGAAAATAAAAGGAGTGCTGCAGAAAACATAAAGCAGAGGATTTTCACTTTGGCTTCATCATGCTCATCAGGCGACCTTGGCAAAGTGACTTTGCCACTCCTTACCTGTTCAAGAGGGAAAATACCACGTTACAAATTTGCTAATTAGTTTCCTTGTGATTTCATCATGGTTTCAGACGCTGCAGATGACGGAGTGTGGTATCTATTAGCAATGACTAGGTGTGGTACAAAGACAGCTATTGAAAACATAAGTGGGGAAAAAGGTACCAAACATGATAGAGAAAAGAAAAAAGAAAAAAAAAAAGGTACCAAACTGTGCTTCCTTAGAGATTCTTTGGCTGCTTTGTGAAAAGAGAAAAGCGAGGGTTTGGCCAATGAAGCACATCCCCCTTATCTTGCAAACCTATCAGAAAAGCACAAAGAAACAAGTTCCTTTTCTCTGGAAGACTTGGAACAATTTTTTGTTCAGCTAATAACCACTTGCTCACTGACCCTGCTCCTCGTGCATTCATGCTACTCTCATGTTTGGGACAGCTTTAAGAAAAGCAAGCATGTAGCTACAGGTAGAAAAACATTTGAAAAAAAATCCATATACATATAAATAGAGCCATGCAGAGCCATGGATGTGGGCTGTAGTTAAACTGCACAGAAGGATTTCTATTTTGTATCCCATCGTACGCAATAGATCAAAGGGAAGGAGGAAGAAAAGAGGGGAAAAAGCACAGCTCGTTTTAATACCACATCATTTCACGAGCTCAGCCAGTCCCTGCGCCCAACTGGCGGGGTCTGAAGGAAGCAGAGTTCTGGCGTCATCACCTCCTTTTAAAGAAGTAAAGCAAGTCATTACTCCAGGTTATATAACACTGAGACTCTGCCAGACTTTGTGCCACCCTCTCAAAAAGGAAGCTGCTGTCAGAGAGCCTTGGTGGGGGGCAGAGAAGTCACGAACGTTTTCCTCAGGAGCTTCCCCCTGTGTAGGATAAACAAAGGAGACCGGGAAGGAATCTGCACTTTCGGACCAAGCAAGCGGGCGGCGAAAGGCTCAGCGACTGATCTGCAACATCGTCAGTCTGTAACTCCCTGCGAAGGGGGCTCGGGGGAAGTGCTGTCGATATCTCACCCTTCTTTCCCACAGCAGCCTCAAGCCACACCTCACCCCGCTGAGAATAGCCTAGTTCACTGGGTTAGTTAAAATGCTGGAATCGGTCAATAAAACCCCGCAAGCCCCAAGCGCCACTCCTCCCACACTCTTCTCCATCCCTGTTACCTTCCCCTATTCCTCCCAGATTTCTGGGCAAGCAGCCCGCAGACAAGGGACTTCTACCTGCCTCCATCATCCTCTGATAACAGAAACCGCCCCAACACAAACAAAATGCCCAGTGAGGCAACGCGCAGCTCTGGGTGCAGCTAACGGAGTGTGTACGGTACTGGCTGTTCCCAGAAAAGCACCCAGGAGCGTCTGGGTTTTTATTTAAGGTGACCGTTTATTGAGTCCTGTAAAGCCACTTCACAGGAGCTGGGTGCCTGCCACAGGGTCTGCACGGGCATTAGCAGCTCCCATCCAACATGCTGCGTATGCAGACACTTGCTAGCTGGGCAGGTCCAAAGCCCTCAGACTGCACACAGAAACACTATTTGTTCTGAAAGGCAGGCTGTACTGCAGGGAAACTGCCAGAATAAAAATAATGGGTAAAATATGCAGCCTTCTGTAAGGAAGCAAAGTTCCCAGGGAAATCAGCGAAGCTTTTTTGCCTAAATGAGAGGCATTCTTTCCTGCAATTTCAATGTAACCTTTCTCCATTACTTAGTAACCAGGACTGCTAAAACTGGAAACGCTAGTATCCAGTTTCTTTTCACCTTTGATACTAATCATATCTTTCGCATTTTGTTCAGCAACACTGCGGAAACATAGAAGGACAGGCAGCTCCTAACTTTCTGAATCTTAGGAAACCAACACAATTTTTGAATGCAAGACTTGCAGAGGCGGGGAATGTACGCTTAACAGACACGGAGCAGCTTTGGAGATGCTCTTAGGCCTTTCAATAACTGAGAAAACTATGAAAACTCTTCAACTACTTCAGCTATAGCAAATCTCTTCAGAAATGCATCCAATATCTGCAGTCAGACACATGTTTGCTGAGTTATCCACAACCAGCTGACCTGAGGTTGAGACCCACAGCCTGCACCCATATGATAGAGCAGATTTAAACGCTCTGATCCATAAGGATCATTTTTAAAGGTAATGCAGATTGCCCTAACAATTTGATAACATTTAAACACATCCCAATATGCAGGATGTTAATTCACAAGTCAATTCTTTCACATGTAGTTATTACTTTTGTACCTCTATTACATCACACATGCCATACTCTTTGCATGCATTTATTGGCTTGAAAGACAGTTTATGAGAAGTGACTAGAAGTGTTAAAATCTACCTGGTTGTTTAAGAACAGCAAAGTGCACAATGGTCCATGGAAGCTCAGGTTTGGCCTCCTAGGCTTACACAGATCAGGGCCATTGTGGAGGCAATAAACTTACTGTTGAGAAGAAGTTTGCTTCCCCTATGATACACCCTTCTGGCTTCCTTAGAAACAGTACTGGTGGACTCTAGAGGGAGCTGCATCCAGCCATAAGTAACCAAAACAAAGGAATCGAGACAGGAAAGTCCATTAAGAAAGAAAAAAGGAAAGATGTCAATCACCGCTCTTTCCTTCCATCTGCAAACAGGAACTTGCAGATTAAATTATAGCATTATTACTTAGTGGCAGCTACTATTCTGGCATACATGTACACAGAATACAGCAGAGTTTAAAATTAAAGGAAACCTCGTGATTGCTTTCAGTGCTTCTCTAGATTCAGCGAAGTCCTGGCTTTTGCTTCTTCCCACACCTTTTTCTTCAACTCGCCCACTTTCAACCATCAAAAAAAGCCTCCTCTCCACGCCAAGCTGACTCTGACAGGCCTGTGCCTTCCCTTAGCCCCTGACACCAGCCTCCAGACAAGGACAAGAGATCAAAGTGCATGTATCACCAGTCTGAGGCAGAAAGCAAGGAGCAACCAAGTGCACTGTGCCCATGTACTGTGGCAGATGGAAGCATCTCATTACAAGGTTCCTCAAGGAGCAGCTAGAGTCTCTGAGGCTGCCTCGACCTTAGGATGCCCATCTACCTTCAATACCTCCCAAAGACAGAGCTGTGTAAAGTTGCTTTCTAAGACGAGCTGAGAGATTAAGGAAATAACTATCTATTTGCTTCTCCTGTTCTTAAGGAGTGTCTTTCATTTTTCTAGTAGATGGGGAAGAAAATTAAAACCAGTGTTTCATAAGAGAAAATGATGCGAGGTCTGGTCAAAAGCAGAGGGCAAAAAGATTTCAGGCTGCCGGGACTAAGTTCTGTTTACCAACACAAGCAGGAGAACCCAGTTCAAGTAAAAAGTGCAGGTAAATTACTTTCTAACCACAGCTCCCCTTTTTTTCCCCTCCCGCAGTATGGGCCTTTCTAAACCTGGATATAAAATGATATAGAGTAGGCCATCATTTAGCAGGATTAAATCCAAGAGACATTCAAGAGACTGTCTCCACACTTTTTCTCTGCCTCTCACTGTCATACAGGTGAGTATAACGTGACTTAATTTATAACAACTTCAGATGAAAAGCCCAAACTTGTGTGTATGAGCAGGAGGAGCCTGCTAAATGAACACACTTATACCAAAGACTTTGCTGTCTTCCCCTGTAAGGACAGCAATTTGCTCTGTTCCCAGCCCCACACGTCCTGCTGGGGACTCCCACACACACAGTTTTGTTTTGTTCCAGTGCTTTACTGGGAAGAAGAAACGATGGAGTGACTTTCGGGTGGGAAGCACATGACTAACACAGTGTCCCAAAACAAGCAGCAGCTCCCTGAGCCTCAAGAATGTATCATTCAAAAAAAATATTAAGCCACACTTCCATGACTTCAAAAACAGATTTCAAAAATAATTTCAGTTTTAATAGCTTCAGGTGCTGATGAACTTTCTAGTAAATATGGTGTTAAGTACTGATTTTTCCCATCAGGCTAGACAAGGAAATTATCCAGGCAGCTACAAATCAATCTCAATTTCAACGCAATTGCAACCCTTTCTGCATTGCTCTTCTCCCAAGTTATGAGCGATAGGAAGAGAGGAAATGTGCTTAAGCTACACCAGGGGAGGTTTAGATTCCGTATTAGGAAGAACTGCTTTCCTGCAAGAGTGGTGAGGCATTGGAACAGGCTGCACAGGGAGGTGGTGAAGCCACCAGCCCTGGCGGGGTTCAAAAAACATGTAGACATGGTACTTCAGGACATGGTTTAGTGGTCAGGGTAGTGTTGGTTTGGTGGTTGGACTTGATGATTCTGTGATTCTGTGTACCATGATGATGAGCCACAAAGAGCCACACAGGAACATCACATTAAACAAAATTCATTCTTGCTGTAATTTTATGCCAATGTCTTTCCCAAATACCAAGTGAAAATCGTACGTAATGCTGATCCAGCAGTACTCCTATAAGTAAACAGGCTCTCCTCTCACAAGAGTTCCAGGAAAGGAAAGCTCTTTTCAAATCTGAATTGCCTGGCTTGGTATTTTTGGAAGCTCAAAAATGTGAGTACCAAGTGGCATCCTCAAATTCAGACAAAGAGCAGCCATTGAAATACATTCTCCATCATGCTCCAGAAACAAGAGGTAACTCTGGACGACTCTGTCATGATACTACCAAACGTCATGGACAGGGATGAGTACAGTTTTAAGAGGCCAGGGTGAGGAAAAGGGTCTCTTCTTTTCCATCACTAGCTTCCTTTGCCAATCTTTCAGAGACTGTGAGACTTGGCACTGGTGCATTCACCCTCCTAAGAAGGTGCAGTGCAAGTGCAGGTGCCACAAGCACCCGTGTGTCCTCTGCTCTCCCAGGATCTGCAGTTCCGTGCCACCAACACAGCCGTGCTCCCCATTCACTCTTTAATGGTCCACATGTCCACAGAAACCCCACGCAAAGCACAATTCTTTTGCTCGAGCACTTTTGTCAAGGAGGAGGAGGAACAGTTTGAGTCTGAGGTGGGAAGATGAAGCACAGACTGCCTCCATCTTCTATTCTCTACTAGTCAAGCAGAGATGCCATGGAGTTAGCACACCCCCAAAGCCCTGTGGAAAGAAAGAGGGCGCAGGAAAGGAAAAAAAAAAACAGGCAAAGCGGACAACACAGGGCAGAAGACAAGGCCAATTGCATGTGGATTGTCATATCACACATGTCACATAGCATCTAATACACTACTATTTGGTGTAGTCTGGCATATCTGTACATTAAGAGTTGCAGTACTGCTGTGGCACTGGAACACTGTCCACTGCTGTACCCCAGAAGTACTGATTCCAATCCCTGTCTGTTCCACCACACATTCTGTGATGCAAACATGAGTAGTCTTTGAGAACAGTGTCTGAATGCCTGGGCTCATTAAAGCATCTTTCAGAGAAAAAAAGAAAAAAACACAAAACCAAACAGCTTCTTACGCTTTTACCCCTGAACTACACTTTAAAAAATGTTTAACCCATATACTTGGAGGTAAGAAAACAAGCAACTTGTAATCACTATTAATAGCAGAATCACAGCAATATGTCTGAGTAAGAGATAATGATTTTCAGAGACTTCAATCAGAATAATCTAAAGACATTCAAGAAAGTGGAAAAACAGAGCACAACAGTGGGATTCATTCAAACACTGAACAGCTTTCCTTGGGAAAGCTCTGAGCTATGAACAGTCCTTGCATTTGAAATGATCTGTAAAATCCATCCTGGAAGTTTGTTTCCTCTTTGGTCAAATTACCTTTTCTTCCTATGGAGTTCTACACAGCCTTAAGCAACTACCAGGATCAGAGAAAAAGCACAGGACTTGAAACAGCCCCTTTATCTCTACAGTCATCAGTACATCACATTTCTAGCGAAAGGGATTTAGGGAGTTAACGAAAAAGGTTCTTAGCAGTCATGCACTGATATCACAAAAACAAACATGATAAAACAAGTGCCGCTACCCACAAATGATGAGAACATAGATGCAGTGGGCAGGGATGACAAGGCTGGAAAAGCAGTGGAAGACTCCAGCTAGGATTGAAGCCTGCTGCTAGGATGGGTGTGCAGTCTAGCAGTCACTGGGAAGGGGTTATACAAGTCAGGGTAGGTATGTCCTGGCAGAATTACTCTAGAAAAAAAAGACTAAAGCTCTAAGTGCTTCTATACATGATGCTCAGGTTCATTAACTGACCACCACTGAAGAAACACACAAAGGATGTAAACTATGTGGTTATTAACTGTTACTTATTCAAAAATATTTAGAAAACAAGCCTTCTGTGCTCTTTTTTTTAACCTTGAGGGCAGAGGGAGGAGGTTTAAGAACTGCTTCCATCAGGATTGAAAGTTTGTACTGTGGAAGTCCAAACTAAAGCAAACTCTAGAAGATCTATAGGACAGCTTATACTAAATGCAAACAAAACTTTAAGCAGCAATGAGAAAAACTGCAGCAAAATTGAAGACGGTTTATTAATTACCAGAATGCAAAGTGAACTCCAAGAAAATTCTGAAACTGAAACCACAAGTACTAATTGCACACATAACATATGTCAAAGGTTAAGCGCGCAAAACACAAGTCACTGCTGAGTCTGAGACTGTACTATCCACCATCAACTGGTGTGGGTAACATTACACTAACCCTGGAAGGTTCTGAAGTAATCTGAGCCATGACCAAAACACTCAAAGCCTACCTTCCTAAAACAAAGCCACTATTTTCCAAGCAAGCAGTAAAAATGTTAGTTTTGTTAATGGTATAATCTCTGCTATTTAAAACAAGTGATCAGTTTCAGTTTGGAGGAAACACTCATGATAAGCAGCCTGTCCCTTTCCAAAGACATAACTGTGAGAGATTAACAATCTTCTAAATATTGTAGTGCTAAGAATATGCAAGAGCCCATCCACAAGGGAAGGATCCCCAACGGAACATCTACAGAACAACCAGAATACCAGGCGGGCAAGAGAACAGCACAGCTGGGAACAGGGAGAACAAAGTTTTAACAGAAATTATTAAAATTAAGCTTTGAAAAAGCTTCATAGTATAAACATTAGAATGCTTCCTTCCTTCTTGTGAATAAAAGTAGCTGTCTGTTCCCAATCTGATTTTTATGAATGAGGGTCATCTACAGAGACAGGACTATAAACATCAGACAGACAAAATAAAATGACCCTCTTAATTCAGAAGTTAGCTATATATCACAGGGCAAATGGCAAGAGATTGTTTTTGTATTAGATCTAAGGTAATATAGATGTCAAATGACATTTCTGAGGCAGTATGTAGCTGTGAAGAGACATCAGGAAAAGCAGAGTGGACGTCTCCACAGAAAACAGTAATTATAGAGCTAAGCACACAGAAAGCACCCTGAAACAACCTGAAACCTTGGAGGCAATCCAGCCTTGCTTGAACTGTCTAAGAGAGTTTTTTCTGAACCTAATGAACAACTATAAAAACATTTTATGCTAGTTACATGCAAATTATCTTCTTACTCTTCCTCATTATTTCCTACATTTGTTAACATTTATTTTTAATTAGTCACTACAGAAATACAAAGCATACAAGTGTTCCCAGTGTTCTAAGATAAAAATAAGCAGCTGTCATTAATGGTTAGTGATGTTCCGATATACTCAGATTAATTTTGTTTGCTTTGGAAAGAATAAACCTGACAAACAATTATAAGTATTCAGCCACAGTAATATAGATGTAGATGATAAAATAGACCTACGATAAAATAATCACAGGGAATGACCCACTTAGACGTGACACACAGCCACTCTTCTCTGTTAGAAGTTTGTCTACAGCGTCACCCTTCCGATTGCTCCACTGGGTGCAGGTTCTCATGTACAAAGTGACAAGGTCACCTCCAGACTCTTTGAGAGACAGTAATCAGTGGCCCTATAACTCCATCTCCTGGGAATTCCCTTTTTTCTTACCTTGCACTTCCATTTCTGCTACTTTCTCATCAGAAAAAAAATTACAGAAATAAAGCCAGAAAAATAAAATTTGTGTGAATATTTTAGAAGCATTTTAAATCAAAAGAGCATCTTCACGTAGGACACGGCTGAAAGAATATTAAAAAACAAAATAACACTTGACGACAACAATGTACTTTGAAACCAAAAATACTTTAGTAACAAAAAGAAGCCTCTATTTCTAACACATTCTATGCTAAGAAAAGGAAAAGCATTCTCGGGAGGTTTAAGTAGATGAATACAGAGATCTGCAAAGCCTTTGAAACTATTACAAATTGCAATTTTGAAGGCAGCAGATACAGTACCCTCTTTATTTTATGATACAATGAGTTTGGTGGCAAATACAGCACAGGGAATTCCCATCTGAGCTATATACTTGTGTCTACGTGCTCTAGAACATCAACCCTTCTGCTGGACCAACAAACATATTTCTAGGATCATGCCATGAATCAGGACATTTACCTAATCTTGCTTAAATGTAACCTAAACAGCACAGGTCCACAAATAGCTGTATCAGTTCCATTACATATTTTTATATATATATAACATATATAATATATAATAATATATTATATTACACATAATAACGTGGGGCCATTATTAACAAGGTGAGGATAGAAGGTGACAACTTACTTAGTCAGCACGGCCACCTTTCATATGGTAAAACAAACAAAAATAAACTCAACCTGTATGCTGCCAGAAAAGAACATTTTCTAGTTGTTAAAGATGATCATTTTAAGTGAGCAATAACTGGCCATAGCACCCTTTATATTGTTTACCTATGAGCAAGCCAGTGATGTAAATACATTTAATTTCACTGGAATCTTTTAATAATACAAGTAATTGCAAATTGATTTCTTTACTTCTTCATATAATTGCTTCCCTGAATCTCTAGCTATTTAAAAAATTCTATCCTACATACAATTTATGCCTTGTGGCTTGTTTTCATGATGGAAATTTCTATTGGCCAGGAGTCCAAATTTAACCTACATTAAAACACTGTTTAAACTAAACACCCGCATAAGCACTTGTCCCTACCAAGCACTGGACAAGTTGTAACCCTTATGCTATCTACCAAGGTGTCACCCACCAAAATTAGTAACACCAGTTTTGTCTAACAAATGTATGCAGCAATTCACAATCCCATTCACTTACCACTCTCATCAAGTAGGTCCTCCTCGTCATCCCCATCGTTGTCGTCCTCCATCGTCTCCTCCTCGTCTTCCTCCTCCTCCTCTTCCATATCCTCCTGCTCCAAGTCCGGGTCCAGGTCCGGATCACTCCCTGAGATTGACTCGTCTGACATGATTCCCAGTGGTGCTCCTTGTGCATTACCTGCTCATGTTCTACAGTGAGGCAGCCCTGCAAGAAAAGGAAAGGGGTATATAATGAGCCCAGGAAATCTCAAACTTTGAGCCTCAAGGCTCAAAATCATAGCAAGATTATTGCATATAAAACCACAAATCTGCCACCAGTCTTTTGAATAACAGTTATATCAGACTGTGCATAGAATCCTGCATAGAAAATGGATGCCATAAGCAATGTATCATAATGATACAGGCCCAGCACTGTAGAAACAATATCAGAACCAATACGTTAAGTCATCACTCAAAAAAACCACCTCTTTCTTGGCATCCTTGACATGTACACAGCAGAAAGATTCCTAGTGTTAATGTCTGGTTATAAAAAATGAAAAAAAACCCGAACTATGCAAACAATTTCAGAACATTCTAAACATGAAATGTAGAAAAAAGGGTCAGAAAGTCTCAGGGTCCCACATGGGTACCTGCTACCTTGATCCCTAAGCACTGCAAACACCATTGCAGTGTGCAGAGTGTGGGTCACAGGCAGAAACCACCCTCCCGACTCCCCTGTCACCTGGCCACTCATCACAGCCCGGCTGAAGTCTCCGCTCCAGCCACAGCACACAGACTGAATCACCCCAATAACAGTACAGAGAGGAGACAACAAAGATCCAGTTTTTAAAGGTTGTACGTCCCTGTGTAAAGCAGGGTAAGGAAAAAAGTAAACAGAAAGGAAGAATGGATCAGACAGAATTTGCATTTCTCTCTCTAAAAGACAAGAACCAGAGCTGGCTGTGGCTAACTCTTTTGTTACACTACTCCAGTGCACCATAGCAGAAATCATCGTACAAAGCAACAATAAAGCCTAAAGAGAGGGACAGGGCAATCATGAAGTCACAGGTTTTTCTATTCGGATCATCACTGTCACTTCTGTGCAGTGATGGGTGCTCCTGGGTACTCCCTGCCCACACACAACTATCATAAAGGAGCTGTTCAAGATAGATGAAAAGAAGGAAACAAAACCAAAAAAGGAAAAAAAAGCAAGCCTCTTGATCTTCAGGAACATAAAACAAACAATGTGTTCAAAAGTCAAGCCTCAGAAGAATTACAACCCACACATTCCCCAGAAAGCTTTAAAGAAAGACAAGGGAAACATTTCCTTATCACTCATTTTCCACTGCTCCCTACTTACACCACATTTCCAGCATAAACGATAAAAAGTTTGAGAACTAATCAGACACTTAAAAAAAAAAACAAAAACAAAACAAACAAACCAAAAAACAAAAAACAAGAAGCTTCTAAGCAGGTAAGGCAGCATACATATCTACAAACACTTCAAGAAACAAAAAATTCTTTTTTAGCTGTGTTTCAGCAGTAGCTATAAGAGCTTAGAAACTTGAAGGTTAAAGACACAACTCAACAACCCTGTAAGCAGGGCTGAAAATCTAACTGTCAAGTATGCTGAATTATTCCAGCTGAAGTCATCAGTTCCTGCTTTGCCTTTCTCAGCTCCTCAATAACATTGAAGAGTGTCTGAAAGAAAACAAACACAAGGGAAGAGCAGGCTTTGCAGAGATTGGTATTGGAATAGGAAGCCTTTCACCACCAGGTCCCAGGCAGAGACGACTGAAGTCTCTACACGTGTCACATAAAATAAGTTGGCTTAGTCAAGCAGATGGCAGAAAAGGCCAAAATCTAAATTAGCTCAAGTGGAACTATGCCAGCTTACACAATCCACAGCGATTCATTCAGCTTCTGTGGTCTTCTGGTAGGCAGGTACTGAGCCCTGCTGCTGCCAGCCTGCTGCAATAGGGTGACCCCCATGCACTGCAAGCTCTGGGGCTATTTTCTTTCTGACCTCTGGTGACTTCAGACAGGGACTACAAACACAAGGCAATCTATTATCAGAAGTTTTTCCAGACAAATGCTGTGCTAAAGTCTATGTGTATTTCAGAACAGCGGCTTATTTTTGAATAGCAACAATATTTCCTTCCAGGTGATATTCAGTTCTAAGGAAAGCAAACATTGTTTTACTCTTCAGAGGTTGTACTCAAACCTGTAACTGTAATGCTGCATGTGTTCCCTTACATGTCAGGGGAAGATGGTCAGTAGTACTACCTTTGTGGGTCTCTGCTGATCACTGGGAATTCAAGGGGATTTATTTATTGCTCTGTTGTCCATACTGTGCTATAAAGCACCTCACATGCTACCTGCTGGAAACCTTATCAACAGAAGCATGTTAAGAAACATCCATGCTTTACTATCCTTCAAAAAAACAAACCAAAACAAAAAGAAGAAATACAAACACTACTAAAGTGACCAGAAAGAATTCTCACCTACAAGCAGGAAAAGCAGAAGTGCTCATAATGGCACTAAATGCTCCAGGTCAAAGAATGACACACGATACAGTCTCTCCCATCAGTATCCTCCCATGTATCATCTCTCATGTGTCATCACTGGTCACAGAACACTAAAAAAAAACAAACTGCTACAAAACACTCTCTGAAAATTGTTTAAAGGAAAAGATAATGGGTCCTTGTACTTCCATAAATAAAATCGAACCCTGTGGAGAGTGGCTATCTCCAAAAGGTACAAAAGTACAAAAAGGGCTCAAATCTAAGCTTTATTTTTGTTTAGCAGTAAGTACATGTTCTTTACAAGCTAACTCTTGCCACTCATTCAGCCACCCCAGCCATATGCAGGAGACTTAAACAGAAGCTTTTGAAAAGACTTAATTAAACCTTGCAGAAGCTGGCTGAAACAAAGATGTTTAACTCCTCTGTGCCTATTGTCCTGCTGCTGTCTCTTCCTCCCTGCCTTCGAAGCCCAGGTCTCGGGTCTCAGCTCCCACCCCGCCCGCTGGCACTGGGAGCACGCAGCAGGGACAAGGCATGACAGACAGGTAGGCGTTACACAGCCACAGGACTGCCCTCGTTTCTTACACCGATCTGACCCAGTTTGGAGCCTTCCACCAAGGGGAATTACACAACAGGGCCAGACTGTAGCTGTCGCTACTGTTTTATGGCTGAGTTACTCCAACCTGCCCCATCTCTTGCCTCTGCACACGCAGGCGCGCGGCGCTCGACATTCAGTTGCGGCAGGAAGGGCACTTCGTGAGAGGGAAACAGATTACCTCCAACTAACCCAAGTGACCGTTCCTCTGGACTTGTTGGCTGTCCCACATCAGCCAAACCTGTGAGCCTTCTGCCCTGCACAAAAAGGGAAGCTGCACCCCAAGGGGTATGCCCTAAGGAGGGCGACCAGCACCGGGTAAGCTGGGAACCCAATCCTGCAGCACCGGAGCGTGCAAGAGAAAGCCCAAAGCCCATACAGTACAGCGCCCAGCCCATTACGTGGCAAGGCTGCTGAGAAAATGGGGTATTAGGTGAAAACACTTGGAAAAATTCCTCTTGTTTACTTAGGGAGGAGAAAAGAGCTGTCACGTGTATCCTACCCGGGAAGTCAAACCCTGCAATCAACGGCGCATCAAATTAACATCCAAGACAGCCTCTCTCATGTACTATGTCCGGTCTTTCAATAAAGACAAAAATAGTTCTGAACTTATTGGGCTTTGCTTTTTTAAGGCAGAACATTTCGGATCGTAAGTAACTGCCATGTGGTGATGACTGCCTCCTCCTCAGCCTGCACAGAAAGCAGGCCCAGCACTGGACAAGGTAACTTCAAGGGCTTGCAAATTTGGACACATTTCTGTTGCCCTCGTGTTTTTCTTTCACTCTGCAGAGGTTTAAAAACACCATTTCATCTGACATACAAAGTGGAGAGAGAAATGCGAAAGCAAACTTTTTCAGTTCTAAGTGATGGTTTTTCACCACAGGGTCACAACATGCCATGAACCAAACTACTAAGTGAAACAGCAAACATCGTGAGATTTGGTGACTTTGCCCATTTCTGTCCAACATCACCACTTTCATGAGAGGACTCCTCAGCACTATAAAAACTAAGCTATTATTTAACTAATCGTTACAAATACAAACAAGTAGAAAGAAAGGATGCAGAACAGGGCAGACTGGAGTCCTTCCCCACCTAAGTGACAAGGAGCTGGATTCCCGTGTACCTCCAGGAAGCCACAGAAGCCAAAGTGGCTTTACAGAAACTCTGTCTGCTACAATACAAGTGATTTAGGCACAGGACAGGCTCATTCCTGAGTATGCACCCATCCCACACAAATCCCTTCAGAAAGGACAGGTTTATCACTAACGCTGCTGTGGTGCTGAATAGTAAAGAGGATTCCACCACCACCCCAACCTTCAGCCAAGCCAGATATCTGGGACTCATCAAGATTTGTCCCTTAAAGCCTGTTTTGTAACCAAGACTCCACACTAGTCACTGTGGTGGATCAAGGATGCTGGCAAATCACAAGAGGATTTGCAAAGACAATTTAATAAAACTAGGTATTTCAAAGTCAGTGCAGCACAAGACTTTTCAATTTCTGCTGCACAGTCATGTTTTATGGTAATAATAATTTCCTTCACCTTTCTTTTTTGTTTGGCAGCAAAATGGTTGGTTTGGGTTGTAGGATACCTCTTACACACTCAGCTCATGCAAAAACACTTCAAAGTGGTTGCGTACAACAGTAGCTACTGGCTCCTCAGAAGAAATCTTTTTGCTAGACTGCTGCTAGCACAGTTGTGGTACCTCACAGGTTGACTTCAGTAACTAATGGGAAATTATTATAAAGAATACAGATCGATCACTAAAGAAGTAATGAGCTTAAGCTTTTCTGTATGATAAAAAAAAATATCTTGTAACAGTTTTCAATGTTACTGCAAACTAACAATGAACACCTTTGTGTTCAGTTTGAAAATCAAGTAAGAAATAAACCTGAGATCAGTGGGTTTGTACAGTTTGATTCTAACAAACATTAGAACCTTTCTAATTTATATTATGTAACATATTAACATCTCTGTTTTACATCACCATGTAAAAAACAGCACAGCAGGGGAGAATCACTTAAAAGGATAAATATTTTCTCAAAAAAGAGCCAACAGTGTTACTGACCAATACTAACAGATCTCCTATAGGTTTTTAACAATACAACTTAAGCGTTTACTGAAAAGTCAACAGGAATTTCTTTCCCCTGGTGATGACCCCCACAAACTGCATTTAAAGTCATCCTTAATTGATTACTTCGTGATTTAAATCCCCTCTTCCTTTGCAGCCTGAGACTGCTAAGACTGGAGCAATACAGTGTTTCAGCTGTGACTCATGGATGCTGCTGGCCACAGCCTGCTGGCTGGGAAGGAAGAAAACAATTTTCTCCCTTTGTTTCCCCCTGTTCAAATCTCAAGGAAACCCAGCAGCTTCAAACCCCTCTCTAAGTGATATGGTTACTACAGGAATATTAAACTGAAAAAAGGGAAAAGCAGCAGCCTCTAAAATCATAAACTGGAGAGCATCTGCTTGCCCTGGACCACCCCTCTGAGGAAAGCAAGTGTGCTTCTCCCCACTCCACGTAAACACAGGCACAATGCATCCAGTCTGCGCCCACACTGGATCGAGTATTAAGGAGCCCACTGTGATTTGTGGGGAGCAGGAATCAAGAGAAACAAAATTAGATTGCTTTAAAAAAAAAATAAATCCATATATCAGTTTTGGGAGAGTTGCAGGACCTGCTTTTTTATTGTCTCTAGGTTACCAATCTCCTTCCTAAAACGCACCACAATATTAAAACCAGCCTGAAACTGGTTGTTCCCTGACAATAAAACCAACAAAAGCTGCTGCAAGAAGGGGTCAGAGAAAGCATAAAAAGAAAAACCTCCTAAAACCAACCCATAAAGAAAGAAAAGGGAGAGCCAATCCTTCCCCTCTGCTGACATGTCAGTGCTGGAAGAGAGAATGTGACAATGAACATTACATAAGGCCCAGCTCCCACTGCGATCCTGAACAAAAAGAGCTAGCACAAGTCAATGGCAGCATCTGCAGATCATTACACAACCTGGGCTGGTGGCAGCCCACATCAACCTCCATCAGCTGTTGCCCAAACCTCCGGCCACAGTGTCCTGTCCCCTCTGCATTTCAGAAGGGGCGTGGGTACACCCTACTGCTGATAGTGTCAACATTTTGTAAGCTTTAAAGAAAAAAACTGAGTACTCTTCCTAAGATGTCAGCAGTCACTTCCACACAGGCTTCGTGAGGCACTGACAAGCTCTTTACTTCTGGACAGAGCCAGCAGAAATAGGCCAAATATTGTTTGTATATATGTATGTATATATTTATTTGCCTAAACAATGTTGCACTGTTTTTGAAAGCAATTTTATTTAATTGTATTAAAGTAGAAATTGGCTTTCCTAGAAACCAGCTCTTTCCTTTGGAATACTCGAAACGTCCTCACCAGCGAACCACCCTATCTAGAAGAGGGGTTTGGTTTGTGCTGCCTAAGAGTTCAGGCTATCTGAGGTAAGAAGCATGTGATTGGTTTTGCTTCCAGCAGTTACTGATATTCATCCGGATTAACACCATCACAAATGAACAAAAATTTAGTCTCTTACTTCACAGAACCTCCATTTATGTTTTTAGCTCTGGCATTTCTGTGTAAATGGCACTTGCATTCCCTGCTAAAGAAAATGTTGAGAAAGGAAACTTTCCTTCCCTGATCACTGTTTCTGCTTCCAAAGCCAACAGCATTTCTGCGTAAAAAGCCAATTTCAAGTGTGCTTTTATAGCTTTTGCCTGTGGTGCCATAGCTATAGAAAACAACCAGTATCTGTGAGAAGAGTAGAATCCCAAGAAGAGATTTCAACTGATGGGGAAGACAAAATAGTAGGGCATAGCATATCAGGATTCCTTATTATATTCAATGCATTTTATATAGCAAATTAATTTGAGGCAAATTTGTCTACCCTGCATGAATGATAATGGTTCTCAAATTCCAAAAGATAGATTTTAAAAGTCAGTTCATGGGAGGGGTTTGCCAAGCCATCTCTGTGAGAGTAACCAAGCTATGTCAAGACGTGAGCCAATTCCCACAAGCAAGGAAGATCCAGATAATTGAAAGATCCCTCTAGGAGTTTAAGCTCTTCTTCAACATAAGTGCCAGAGAAGAAGCTATTTAATAAATCCAGAATAAATTACATAAACCAAAGCAGTGGAACAGAGAGGAGTGAAAAGGCAAAGAGCTAATCCCCTCTCAAGTAAAGATCATTCACTGTCACTCTAGGAAGAAAAGTTATGGCTTTGGTCATTGAGATATATCAGCATTATGGCTTACCTCCTTGAAAAGCACCCCACAGAAACAGACTGATATAGCTCACAGATAATGTTTTCGCCTTTCAGAACAAGGAAAATTGGATGTTTTCGCACTGCTATAAGGCCTAGTTTTCTAGCCTGTTTTCTCAGTAACTCCCCATCCACACAGCCCTCTTTCTTTGCCTCCCAGAGAAGACCATTTCATTATGGAGGGATGATTCACCGTCTTTGACTGTAGCTCTGCTCAGGAAATAAGCTTTCCCATCAGCAGCAGTCCAGGGCAACCCACCATCCCCTGTGAGACAGGCGCCAGGCACATTGCACACTGTCATCCACAGATCGCAAAGTAAACACAGCTTAACTCCTCCTTTGGTCATATGTCTGCATTTCACTACAAACAGTTGCAGAGGTCTGGAAGCTTGTTTTCAATGCCTCATCTTTCTTCCTCTTCAGAGCTGGACTTAAAACCTGAAGTTCTGGTTTATAGAGTTTTTAGAAAAAGGAAGAATTCAACCTGGTTTTGCTCCTCTCTATTCCCTACTCCACCTCCAGTAATGAGAATTACACTATCTACAAGAAAGCATTACTTATGCCACCTACATTTTACCAAAGAAACTTGAACACAAGTGAAAAAGGAAAGAAGAAAACCAAAAAAATCCTGAAGTAGGAGGAAATGGAAATAAACAGTTTTGAAGTCACATGATATGAAAATGACAATTAGCATATGTTAGACCCGAGTTGCTTCAGTCTGTCAAGCAGTCAGACATTGAATTAATTTCTATTGGATTCCCCTGTAGATTAAAAATCCATTAAAGGATTAGAAACTGTCAGAAACATGGGTTTCTTTCAGTCATTTCTTCCATCAGAACATTCTACTTGCACAGCACTGGAAAAATTTACATTAAGTGACACTTATAAAGGTCACTTTTCTGCTGGTTTTGAGAACAAAGCCACCAAGACCTGTTGATCTTTGCCTTTCCCACGACACAGGTGACAATAAAGCACTCACACCGATCCTTAGCTATCCTGCACAAATACATTTGTTCTGCTAACACTGAAGATTGACACTACAGGCAGCTCACATGGAAAGCAACGGGATGGAACAGCCTCCTGTGGTTTTGTCCTTAGTAACGGAAGCGTCACTTTGGTCGTGTTTTGCTGGTTCAAAACCTCCCAATGGCTTGGACAGGCCTGCAAGGGAAAAGAACGCAACTTACTGCCTCTCACCATTCTGGACCCACAACTCCACACACTGTTCAGGGGATCAGTTACATGCACACACAAAAGCCACCCCAATTAGAGATAATAAGTATTATTTCAAAAAAGAAACTGAGCTATAAGTCTCATGACACACATATTAGGAGCTTAGTTTATAAAATTGTGAGTGTATCACCCCATGTAATTGAGCTTACTTTCAAAAGAGCTTTACAAGCAGCAGGATACCAGTTTGGCTACAGAGATACCCAAATATTAACAGAAAGATAATATAGCCTGTGGGTTACCATAGCCCTTTGGTCAACATCCCAAACTGTCCAGTTCAACATAGGTTACCAAGACATTAACTACTATTGCAAATGGGCACAAGCACATCCAGTGCTAAGACAGGAAGGTGCAATTGAAAAGGGACAGATCAATAAAGTATTAAAAAATTGTGAATAAGCACCATGAGAGTCATTTTCAGAATTAGCTCCTCGCTACTAGACACAACTCTAGTTTTAGAGTAAAACTGTCATTGTCTCCCAGAGGTATAAATCCACTTAACTTTCATGAAGACTAGGAGTGTCTTCTGTAGTACTTGTTCTTCCTGAACAGACAATATCATACAGATATTCATTCCCATGAAGAATCCAAATGTTATGTTTCCAAGATTCTGAAGCAGAGCAGAACAATAAAGAGCATTCACCTGTGATCTTCAAGAAAACCATAACCTTTTGGGCATTCATCCTCTCCAAGTTAAGTGCAAGTTTCAGTCAACTGCTTTTCCCAAGTGACCACTTTTTCTATCAAATCTCATTTAGCATTTGCAAATGCTGCTTGACTGGCAGCCATACCCAGTGAACAAGTACAGAAGGAACTGCAGGCAAGGCAGTTCTTCTAGTGTCCTCTTGACATGCTACCATCCCAAATGAAGTGGACCAGATGTTGGAAGAAGTCAACATCCCTACACTCAGCTGCTGACATCTCATAGAATATAACAAGAATGGAATTTTTTGTCCCATCTCTATTTTTACTCCCATCCTCTTGAATTATCAGTTGAATTATTGCATTATTAGTCAGATTATCAAATTATTAGTCTTGAATCAAGGTTGCCAAATCACTTTACTGAAACTACCCATTTGTCTAATTGTAGAAATTCATTATTGTTATTGATTTGGCCTGAATCCAGAAATTTGAATAGTTAACCATAACTCTTCTTTTGATGGGAGCTCTTGGGTACAATTCATAGTACTCTTTAACAGAGAAAACTAATTACATGACAATTCCACAGATTTACTGGTAAGGAAGGAGACAAATGGCAAAAGTTAAAGACTTTCTAGAGGATGCACCTTCTCATCACAATAAAACTATACCTATATTCACAAAAAGGTTCCACACTAGCAGCAGAGGCTAACAGCTCTGTACCTCATTCTGCTACAATAAGCATTTCACTGGCCAGAAGGATTGATTTAGTTGAAATACAAGATCTCCTCTCATTTGTCATGACTGCTATGGTAAGTACAGGAGGAAGAAAAAGGCACAAAAAGGCACCTCTAAACATTTTTTTTTTTTTTTTTTAAGGGAGCGACAGAAAAAAAACCCCCACATTTTCTTACAGAGTCTGAATGACTAAGCAGATCACCCATTTCCTCAGTGTTCCCATTATCTGGGTCTTATTTCTCTCAAGTAGTTAACTACTGTCATTATAGAATAAACAAATTCAGATCACATAATAAAGATCTTAGCTACCCGCATTCCTTGGAGAACAGGATGTGAAGTTACAGTGGACAGGAACTTTAAAATGCTGGCTAGGGTAAATCTAACTATGTATTGTCCAGAATTAACAGCTCCCCCCAAAATAAACCCAGCCTTCCCCGGAAATTCTCTTCCAGAGATAACAGGACCACATCCCAGAATTGAGGGAAAATTGCGGAAAAAAAAAAAAAAAAAAAAATCTCTTGGGATAACAGCTTTTCCCCAAATATCTCATTTCAAAAGCAGCCAACAACTTCAATGCAAATCTTCTCTTTTCTGTGCAACAGTCATCCTGCCATCCAGTTTTCAAGGCAATTGCTTTACCCTGTTTAGAGCTTGAGGTACGCTTCATACACTAGTATGGAAAAGCACTGCCTTTGTCAGGTCTATTTTTTGGTCCTGTTCCCTCACTTTGTTAGTACTTATGGACAAGAAACTTAAAACCCAACCGAAGACAACACTCTTACAACAACTTCTTGATTTAAGAAAATATTCTCTGTTCCTGCTGCCTCCCACACCCCACCATCCCCTGCAAAAACAATCTGACTTGTCCTATTTCCTGCGCCCGGAAGCTCGTGTTTGGTTGCCGAGGTGCACTCCATAACCCTGGCACTTTTTTAAGGAAGGAATATACAACTCTTGCACTGTTTCTGGAAAGGAGAAGCCACAGTCAGCCACCTTTTCACTCAAGGGTTAAGCAATGATGCTGTGAAAGTAATCTAAAACTTTGGATGGTTACTTTACACTAGGAATGCTGCTTCTTTCCATTTCATCAGCAAGTGATGAAAATAGTAAATGCAAAGACTAAATAAAAGAGAATGGTAAACAGAAGATAGCAACCCAAACTTCCACCAATTAGAGACAGTGGCATGCCCTGACATTGATAGACAATTTTCAGATTTCACAGGCACCAGAAGGGTAATAAACATTTGGCTTTGATTGAATTACACAATTTCCCTCTTGCTCTTTGCAGCTTCTCAGGCCTCGGACACAGTCTCCGCAGCAGCTGCTCTTTCCCACTAGCACACCATCTGCATGGCTGGACAGCACACTGATTCAGCTGAAAAACAACCTGGAAGCAAAATTTAGCTCCCAAATGTAATTTACTAGGAAGTTGCACAAACAGCAGTGCAGGCACAAAGGAAAAAAGGAAACAGTCAGAGAGTGGGAACAAACACCCCTGGGGACAACCTGACCGAGGTGCCATCACTGGCCACTGTGGTGGAGGCAGCCAGAATGCTGCTCAGGTACAGGGGCTGGACAGCATTTTGATTTGAGAAGGTGAGAGAGATGGTTCTCATGACAAAGCTTCCTCAACTTCATTACAAACACCGATCAAAAGTACGATGCATGTGTGTGAGACGAGACACGAACATTCTCAGCTGTAATTCTCTCAATTGTCCCTTTCTTTAAATAGTCATGACATCACTATGTGGTATCTGTGGACAGGTATCTATTTCTGTTTTGTTTTGATTGTTTTTTTTTTTAATTGAAAAACCAATGCAATCGCCACTCAAAGGGCAAAAGTACCATAAATTATATCATGCAGCTAGACACCCTTGATACACACATCTCTCCCCCCATAACAAATTACTTTTAAACTACCCAGAGCTCAAAGCAAACTATCAATAGACCTCCTTCTGCAAGTCTCCTTAACACTTAACATATTTAATGATAGCCTCTATGAACAGGTCCTTGCAATTACATGTGGGCAGCAGCATTAAAGGGGTAAAGAAAGGATAAGGCTCTCTTCTGCCAACAGGAAGATAAGCTGCCCTGACCTGGAGAAATTGGTTAACTAGCACTGAAAGAAATTTCTCCAGGTCAGGGCAGGTCCTCTCCTAAATACATTCCAGGAAGACTCATAAAAGGAGCGCTTTTACATGATGACAAAGGACAGTGATGCAATCTGCACCATGAAGACAAACGGGTAATTTCTTTAACCTCATCCAGAGGAATTTGCTTTGACCATGATGCCCTTGCCTGAAATTAAGGGCAATTTTTTAGTACCCAAATAAAAGAAAATCACTTCCTTCAGCCCTCTACCTTTCCATGTTTTCATGTTGTGCCTTATTATGTCTGGGATAAGTAGATATTACTGGGCTGTTGTAGAACATAGACCTTTCCCAAAGTTCTTCAGGAAATCGGTATTTTATTTTATACTTGATCTCAGAAACCTTTGCTTTGCTCCCTATCTACACTACACTTTGCTGACTGCTTAGAAAGCACAGCTCCTGGCAGGCACTTCTTTCTCCACTTGAGCTTTGCACAAGAGCAGGGCCCTCCAACCCATCCTATACAATCAAGGGCCACTGTGGAGTTCTGACCATATATACATAGCAGTATACAGAGCCTCTCACGCATGTTCCCTGCTTGCTTTGTTTCACTCAATACTTGAACTTCACCCAAACTGCTCAAAGAGGCATAACCATCTTTTTCATGAAGTCCTAAAAGCCTTCTCTCATCCCTTCTCCTGCCAGCTATGAAGTTGCCACTCCAGAAATGGCTACACTTGTTCTCTTTCCCAGGCTACAGGAAACCCCTTCCACATTTTACAACTTCATACTAAATAATGTCACAGAGAAGTGAAGATATGAGTGAGAAGAGACAGGTCCCATCAGGTCCCCTGAGCAGCCCTATACCTGTCTGGCATAGAATGCAGGAGGAGTTCCAGCACAGCAGAACAAAACAAAGTAGAAAAAAAAATGGAATCTTTGTCTCCTGACTTCTACAATATTCCTCCCTCCCCAAAATCTCATCCTGGACAATTAAATCTGCTCCCCCTCAGTCTTCCCTGCCATAAACAAGAAGAGAGGTGGAGCTGGCTGGTAACACGCATGGGGAGCTGCAGCCCGAAACTGATGGTATTTCATAGAGGAACAGCCCAAAATTGTTTGCTTCCCCTCTTCCCCATCCATTTTATCATAGTGGGGTTTTTAATTATTTATTTTTCTAAGACAGTAAACACAAATCAAAAAGCCACCATGAAGAAAATAAGAGTGCAAAAAGCCCATTAAAGGCTTGAGTTTCTTTTGGCTAGCACGTAACAAACACAACCTAGCTAACCCAAAATCTAAAGACAGTAAAAAATGAAGGTGAGATAGCAATATTATTTTCATTAAAGGAAAAGATAGCAGAAATTTCAATTTTCAAAGCCATTTCCTGTAAGGTAAATGTGAGAGGGTTTTTTATTAAGTTGGAAAAAAAAAAAAAAAGTTGATGTTTAAAAGGAAGATTCATTATGTCTGGAAATCCATAAAGAGCATCTGTATTCAAAGGAGGTTCTTTCTGTAACAGTTTGGATTTTTCTTAAGGAAACCAGGAAAAAATGTTTGCTAAATCGCAGCTTCTTCATTTTCATCTCTCACTCTACTCCAGATCTTGTGGTGTGATTTTCCCACAATAATAACAGTTGCAGCTAAAGCAGCAAGACTTGGAAAATTAGAGAATTCCGTTTAAAGTATATGAGAATATATTTTAGCACAAACTTTATTCCAAAATATTTAAAAACTGAAAGAGACCAGCAATAGATTTAGAAATAGAAGGATCATTACTTTCAGAACCATTCTAGTTCACCTTTGAAATTACCTTCCAAAGAGAAAAAAGAGAAAGAAGCCTTGAGTTTAAGCTTTGCGTCCTCACAAATCTTGTCTGCTGTGAAGGCTGACAGCCCTCCAGAATGACATACAGAGCTCAAAAATGTTATCTAGACTATGATTATAATTCATCATTGCTGCCTTCCTCTTGCCAATCACCAAAATATCAGGGCTACACAAAGAGTTGCACTAACTCTCCAAAGCTTGCACTGAGGCATAAGACCGCAGGCCAGATGCAAGAGTCCACCAGCCCTCCCGTGATGGCAACTGCCTACAATAACCACAGACAAGGAGAAGAATGCACACATGGGGAAGGACTGTCTAAATTAAAACACTCCCAGAGCAGAAGCAACTGTAAAGAGAAGCCACTTTAAGAAGATCACTTAAAAAAAAATAGATAAAGAAAAATAAAAAAGAAAAGGAGTCATTCTGAGACTGCAAGTAAAGAAACTGTTCACTTATAACCACTTCTACCTTCCTTCATTGCTTTCTCCTTGCTGGCAAAATGGGTCAGACAAGATAACAGTACGGACAGTGAGAGATACAGAAGGAGATAGACACCCCCTCCAAGAGGCAACGAAATTCAAAGATTAAAATATACACAGCTTCCCTCAACAAAAGGGTTTTATCCCTAAGTCTTCCTGCACAGAACAGCCCAAGAGTGCAAAGAAAAGACCTTCCTCATCTTGATGAAATTATAATATAAGCAATGGAGGGGGGAAAGGTATCACTTGGCTAGAAAAAAAGCTCTGAGGAGGTGACTTTTTCCAACAGGACAGTCTCTGTTTCAGAGATAAGAACATCATTTTCTATAGCACCTGCCCTTCCCCAAAACCAGAGCTACTGGGCATACATATTGTGTCTGATGCTGGCTGGAAACTTCTTATCTGCACAAGCGCTGTTCCATGCACGCACCCATGTCCTGCCGAGGCAGAGGGAGCCCTTGGGGAAAGGGCCATCTAGCAGCAATCTGCCACAAGCAAATCATCCAGCTCCTGCAGACTGCGCTTCCCGTGGCCCTTCCTCTGTTCACATGACTGGCATGCACTCATCCTGTGATGGGGGAAAAGATCAAGATGTCTGGAAAGGTGCCTACCAGGAGTAAGCTGCTGTCATGACCAGACTACCTCCCATCACATGGGCCGCCAAGAATCCACCATAGGCATAATGGCCAAGGCAGGAGAGGACTTGCAGCTTTCTCCTGCTCTCAACGTCCTTCAGCAGATGGGACACAACAAAAACCATTCCTTTGGGTGGGCAAGAGACACGCTGATCTCATTCTGGCAGAGAAATACAAGACACTACACCTTTATGCATTCACGCTCAAAACCACCTCTGCAATCATGAGCATGTGCAGCTCCTTATCTCAGTGAAAAACTGACTTTGACAGAAACCAATGACCTAGCCCCCAACACTGACAATATCAAGTTTACCTCTTGCTACTGGTGAGTATACTTCTTAAGAACACATTAACTGATTTTTGAGGAAAAGGATTGGGACAGATACTCCAGTTTCTTCAGGATATTAAATGCCACCCCTGTCCTTCCCTACCATCAAAAATGACAGTGCTTCCTAAAAAAAGAGACCACAAACATTTGATTTCATTTAAGTACATAAGAACACATTTATACCCTTGACAGAAAATGTATATGGGTTTAAAGAAGTGCTAGAAATTAACAACTGTCATAATCAAACCATTTGACTAACTCCAATTTGGGCAAGAAGAGAGACCTAACCTGAACACAGCTGGGTGAGATCGGTTTGGTATGTGGAAACATTCTGATACTTGTGTGGTGCCATGTCCACTCGTACATCTACACGGACATGTATGGTGTACATGTGCAAATAATCCTCATGCATATACTCCAAATTATCTTTCATTCCTGACTGCATGACTTCAAGAGATGGAGACATCCTAATTTCCCTTAATAGATATGAGCATTTTCCTAATGCCTTCAGTGGTTAATCGCATTCTTTGTTAACAATCTGTCCCTTCTTCCTAATTTGAAATAATCTTTTTAACTTCCAGGCACCGGCTACTATTGTATCTTTTTCCACTAAATTAAAGAGCCTGTTGGTACACAGCCTATTTTGCCCAAAGAAAATTGAGAAACTTCTAAATACCTTGTGATAAGCTAAAGCAATTGAGCACTTTAAGAAAAAGTTTTATGAGTGACTTAATCACTCAAGCAACATTGAACACTAGAACTTATTTGTTGCTTTTCATCATCTCTTTAAACACTAACATTAAACATAATCAAAACATTCCCAAACAGATTTCACCTCTCTGTCCTTATTCAGTATTTCCTGTTATTATGGTTGCACATTAGTATTAAAAAAAGCAATTGGCTTATTTTAGTAGCAGTCATATCTACAGTGTTACTCTGAGGACTGCCATGGATCTGCTCTGCCATCCTTTACAACGTCACTGGTTTCTGGAAGGACAATTCTTTATTCAAGACCTAGAGCCTCTAGTCTCTCTGAAATGCTGGGGTTTGAACCCCGAGCCCTGAATTAAGGTTGACATATGGGTGATTCCCACAGCCCTTCATACAGAGGTGGTGAGTTTGCCTTATAGCTTCCCCCCAGGGTGCAGCCGGCCCTGCAGGGAGAGCCAGAAGGGAAATGAGCCCCAGGGGTCCCGCATTGAGTTGACAAAGGTCAGGTGTCTGCCTGGGGATAAAAGCTGGGACCACTGGCAGGGAGTCAGGAGGGTCTGTCTGTGGAGTGCACTCCCCAGAGCTTCCTGGTTCAGGGCAGACCTCCTGACTCTCCCTGGAGCTGGGCCCTGGTCTGTTTAGCCCTTTGTGAACGCAGGCAGATCGGGTGAGAATCGCCATGTGGGCATCTTTTTCTTATGTATTTAACTGGCTGGGCTGACTGTTTCCCCTGCCCACTGTGGGCAACCTCGGCTCCCTCCTTGTACCACCTGTTGTGGGCCGAGTCACATCTTTTCTGGGATCATTGGGGGTGGCGTCGATCATGTACAAGGTGGTTGACCTGTTTGTACCTCTGGCAGTCATTCATATCACTCTCCTACAACACACACAACTTTGCGCTCCAGCTCTGTAAAAAAAAAAAGGCGCTGTACAGCTGCAATTCCCTCTTCATGCTTCACCACTCAGCTCAATGTTTACATAATCCACAAATTTGATCAGCTCTAATTTCAGGTTTTCTTCCAGGCCACTGATAAAAATACTACAAAGCCCTGGACCTGCTATAAATCCCTCAAAAATCCCCTATTCATATTCCATTTCCTGCATCTACTATTTTTAATCTAGGTTTTGACTCACTGACCATACATGAAACCATATCTGTTGAACAAGATTCACTTTTCAACAACACCCTCCCTGTTTACCATTAGAGGAGGCATGGGAATACAATTAGCATACATATACCATCTATAAGTATATGTTTGATACAAGAGCTGTAATTAACATTTTTAGATCTTCCAGAACACTGGCACTCACCAGCCACCTAACAGTTTCCTTTACATCACTAATTTTGAGTAAATCCTACCACTAGCCTCCTCAATGAATTCCTTTTTGACTAACAATCCTGTTTTTCACGCTGGCTATGCAGGCTGTGAGAGCACCTCCACTCCACAATCTCTTCCCAAGCTTTGTCAGTCTCGTAGATTTTGCTTGGTTTGGGGTCGGGTTGGTTGTTGTTGTATTAGCCTTTGGGTGCAAAACACAGCCAGAGCAACAAGAAAAACAATGCACTTCAACAATTTTTTTTTTTTTTTTTTATTCAACAACTTTGAATAGAATACCCCACACTTAATTGATGCTGATATCCTGGATAAGACTGTTTTTCAGAGACTGGAGAAAATCTTTGATGAATTATTATACCCCTAAAACATTATTTCCATGGTTCTGATGGACTAGAAAAGCTTTCTTTGTGAGTAAAACATTTTATGCAAAAACTGTCATTGCCAAGAGATTGACAGGGAAGAAAGTACAACGAGGTTATGTTACCTCCACCATGTTTCAATTATTTCCTCTACTGTCCTTGCCCCACAAACTCTTTTCACCTGATCGGCCAAGTAACAGAAAGGTTCTGTAGTTTCTGTTAATTAACTCTGCCCTTGTCTAGCTCCCGTTCTTCATTAATCAGATGAAGCCAGCTTTCTACAGAGAATGCCCGAGTGAAGGTATGTGCTTGTAATCTGCCAAACCACCACAAAAACTCTTTAATTGCTTTTATAAGTTTAGTGCCTCTCTGAATCATAGAATTATAGAATCATAGAATCACTATGGTTGGAAAGGAGCTCTAGGATCATCAAGTCCAACCTTCCTAGGACATTTGCCTAACCACTAGACCATAGTGTCAAGTGCTACATCTACTCGTTTTTTTAAGATCTCCAGAGATGATGACTCTACCACCTCCCTGGGCAGCCTGTTCCAGTGTCTAACCACTCTCTCAGTGAAAAAAATTCTCCTAATATCTAATCAAAATCTTCCCTGGCGCAACTTGAGGCCATTTCCTCTCATCCTATCATCAGTAATTTGGGAGAAGAGACGAACCTCCTTTTAGGTAGTTATAGAGAGCAATAAGGTCTCCCCTCAGTCTTCTCTTCTCCAGACTAAACAGGCTCTCTCATTATGTACACTGTGTTGTTTTGCATGTAAGACCTCGATCAAAGTCCTCCTCAGGTCCAGTCTAAGTTTTGATTTATTTGTAACACAAGAAAGCATGTGGGTATGTCAAGTTTTTCCAACCTTGATTTTCTACTTATCTGCCAGCAACAGTCTACCAGTGCAGAACCAATTACAATGGCAGAAGAGAGTTTCTGTTAATGTGCTTGAATCTTGGCTAGAAATTTCAGTCATTGCGGCAGGAAGTGTTTTGTGCCAGTGCATTCCATCTACTAAGGCTTCTAACACTACCACTGCATGTGCACCTGCAGAAGAGGAAGAGGACAGGGCCACGTGAAGTCACAGCAGCAAGAAGATGGCTCATCTCATCAACTCTCTTCCTTTTCAAATAGGTGTTCAAGAAGCTAATAGTAAGTGCACTGTGCAGCTCAAAAACTCCTCCTAGGACAGTGGCACAGGGCACTGTTTATAAGGTTTGAATGCTGTACTCCATGTTGATACTACAAGCCACACTGATAGCATCTACCAGATTTCTTCAGCCTCATTTTGAAGCAACTGGCTAAAAGCCTGCCCTTTAAGATTTCTGTATCCTTCAAGGACATCTTCAGTCATGAAGTTATTCAGCACTTTTCTCGAGCACAGAATCAATACTTCCTGCAGAGAGGTGCACACTCACCTTTACACCTTTTCTAATACTTGAATAATCAACTGTCACTAATACCTAAACTGGCTTATTCTTCCTTCCTTTGCTTCTGCATTCAACCTTGCAGACACACCTGCAGAATAGCAGCTTTGGGACAAGCTGACAGACCACCACAGAGGGCTTCAAATCACTGTTCCTACTTGCAGAGCATGCTGACAATGCTGTTAATTAAATGTAAGTGATCTAATACATTGCTTTTTTTCCCCTCCTTCAAGTGAGTTCTGGTTACTTTCAAAAAGCCACAAGATCTTGGGAGGTGTCAGACTGACTCCAAGTTCAGCATGACCACTGAGCAAGAACAAGAACAAGACTTAAATTATCATGCTGCTCTGAGATTAGAGTAGCACCAAATCAGTCTCGCTTGCAGGACTAAACTGCCATTCTGCTATTCCACTTATGACATAAAACTGAGTCAATGGTTGGTATGTCTGACCTTCAATAATTTCTAAAAACCTTTTTTCTATATCTTGAGGTATTTTTCAAAGCAATAGTTCTAGAGAAGTCTTATATCTGCATGGCTCAAAGCAATCATAAAAGTATGTTCTTTTTACCCTTTTTTTCCCTCCAGACTTGAAGTTCCAACTTCAGATATACTAATCTTGTTAGCAAATGCATTAGTACATACAAAGTATTGACTGAAAACTTTATTATTACTTCGAATGAGTCACTAGCTACTTTAAAAGAACGACAACTTTAAAACAACCTAACAATAGAACGCCACCACCATATTCTCAGAAGTCCAACCAGCTTTTAAAGGTGCCTGTTCAACAGTTTTTCCTCTCTCACAGCTCCCTGTAATTCCACCCTCTTCCTTCTCACAGTATGTAATGACAATTTATTTCATTGACTACTTCTGCCCCCTTCTCAAACAACAAATAGTGTTACTTTATCACTCCCCTTCATCTTTAAGATTCTGTTTCTCCATAAGCATAAACCCCTAGAAACCAAACTTAAGGTTTCTAAAAATTAATAAAATGAATAATTCATTCATTGTTTCAAATTGCTTAAGTATCAGATTCTACACATGCTATTCTACAAATCTGAACCTATATATTGATTTTTACTACTTCTGTGTTGGTGACCAGTTGGTGCCACTTAATAAACACCAATTTGGGGGGGGGCGAGGGAAATCACAGCTCTCTAAAAATTTTTCTTTTTATATAGCTAAAAATGTTGCTTAAAAACAATGAATTCCTGCCTTGCAACGAGCATTCTCTGAAATAAACCCAGCTGTAATTAACTCTACATACTTGACAATCAGGAAAATATTATGTAGAAATTACTTTGTGTAAACAGAAAACACGTCTCAGAATTACATCTGTATCAAGTATCTAGGAATATCAAATGGTACTTAACCTCTGCAGGAACTAAGTCCTCCAGAATTAAGTTTAAAATAAGAAACTGTTAGCAGAGAATATTTATTCTACAGGGTATTATCTCTCAAAGACCAAAACTGATGAAGATAAAAAAGATGACACATCTAAATGTTTCATTTAATTCACACACAGAAGCAACACTATTTGAAAACACACTTCCCACATTATTCCATTCTAGATTTGAATTTGATGAAATAGGATTCGACTCAATCCTCCTGGGAAAAGCCTGACTCCACTGACACTCCCTTCCTAGCCTAGTAAACTGATAGATCTCAAAGAGGGATTTGAAACAACAAAATTTTGAGAAACTGAGTCAAGGCACCGCACCAGGCAGAGCTGCTGGCTGGGAGGCACTACCACCTGGGGTGTGTGACAGCAGAAGAGATAGCCAAGGCCAGGTAGCCAACAGTCACCACTAGTGACAACTGGGACATGTGGGAAAGGATGGGAAAACTACAGTTCAGCACTGGAAGGTGTAATTTGGCACGTGTGTATACACACGCACACAGAGACATGAACAAGGCTCTTTTCAGACACACAGCAGGAGTGAGAGGCACTGGCTGTGTGTGTGTACAAACACACGTGCACACGCATGTCTGCGCACACACCAACGCCACGCACGGCGCGCAGCAGGCTGAAGGTGAGTCCGCAGTGTGCCCTGGCTATGATGCAGGCTGTGTCAGCAGGAGCACAGCCTCCCTGAGCACGGGGAGTGATGGCTCCCACTCACTGGGCACTTTTCAGACCCATCTGAAGCACCTTGTGCAGTTTGGGACACCCCCAGTACAAGACAGACACAGATAAACCAGAGTGAGGTTGGTGTAGGGCCAAGACGCTCAGGAGCTCAAGTAGAGCCGTGTGTGAAGAGAGGCTACAAGAGATGGGCTTGTCCAGAGTGGATAAGACAAGGCTCTGGGGAGCTGACAGCAGACCCCCGTACCTACCTGGAGGTTACCAAGCAGACAGAAGGTAGTGCGCAGGCTCTGCACAGAGGCACGTGGCATGAAGACACAAGACAAACTGGAACAGCAGAGACTGCGATCAGACATAGAGAAAAGGTTTTTCTCAGCAAGGACAGTCAAACACAGGAATGGGGCAGCAAGGGCTGATGAATCTCTCTCTTCTGGTGGGTTTAAGATCTGAATGAACAAAGCCCTGGCCTGAACTTGGTGTTGATCCCACTTTGAGCAGCAGGTTGGACTAGACACATATTGAGGCCCTTCCCAACTTGAATTTTCTCTGAGAACTTGGATCCTAGAGAACACTATAATGGACTGTTACAATTTCCTATGCCAGGTTATACCTCTCAAATATCCACTAAAATGCAACCACTACTGAGATCAGACAGAAAACATGTTGTTTGGTTCCTTTCCTCAAAAGAGCATGTGACGTTCTCATCCAGGACCAATAATACTCTCAAGTATCAAATTTGGAATTCCAAGAGATTTAAAGGATGCAGAAGTTATCAGTTGCCCGAGTATAGTACAAGTGGAACACAGCGAGTAAACTTTCAGCATATTTTTTGGGGGGCATAGAGGTGGGGAGGGGGAAGATGGTATTCAGCTGGAGGCAGTGTTAACCCAGTAAGCATCACACCTCTCACCTCTACAACGGCTCTTCTCTAAAGTAGCAACTGCATTTTTCTTGGAAATTTCACATTCAGCACCTCCCGCTAATGAACAACCCCTGTATTCTGATGCTGATGAGGTCACAGGAAAAGCAGCTATGTTCTTTGCTCCGTATATTCAGGCTGTACAGCTTCACACCTGGGAAAAGAAGCCTCCAAGTTTAGCAGACTTTGCAAACCAAGACCAGGTCAGAGCTCCCATCAGAAGCACCTGCAGTGGTCCAAGCAGGGTGGTTTGTTTTCATCCCACTGCTGGTTGCTACCACCCCTAGAGCAGAACTGCCAAAACAAAGGCTGTTTATCTAAATTAATTGATTTTCACGTTGAAGCAGACAGACTGCTCCCAAGGTCCATTACCCTAAGTCAGGTAGGGGAGCTACCACCTTCACCCAGGCAGCAGGAACATCTTAAACCAACACAGAAGTTCCTGCAGTGATTTCCTATAGGCTAAATGATTATTCACCAGGCATGATGCTCAGATAACCATAGGAAGGATATCAAACAAAGAACATCCAACATTAAGAAAGTTAAAAAGGCAAGCAAATGTGATCATTAGCATCTTATTAGCATAAAAAAAGGAAAAAAAGGGCTCCATTATTTCCTTTTAAAGATTTTTTTTTTTCTTAATAAAAATTCCCTACCTACGTATAGACTCAAGTGATGTACTAAGAACTTTTTTAAGCACCAGTTCTGTACAAATCGAGGAAGGGGCAGGAGGGGAAGAGTTTAGAGCATCTCCAAGGTGAGGACCGAAACGTCTAGCCACCAGCATAATCCCGAGCAAAAGCAACCCATAAACTACACCATGGACGGCACAAGTTTAAAAGCGGTGAGACAGGACCAAGCGTGAAGAGGCAACAGCCCAACACAGCGAACCTTCCCGCTCCAAAGCTCACCTACACGTCTCACACAGACACTAAATGATTTCTCTGCGCGTCTCTTTGCCAGCCCCGCAGATCGCGGCCGTTCGGTCGCAGCGGGACCGTGACAGCTGCTGTACCCGGGCACGGCCGGGCT
>NW_008587120.1:0-5518 GCF_000691845.1 Merops nubicus | reverse complement strand
TAAATATATAAATGAAAAAAAATAATTCCAATTTAGGATCTTAAAAACAAATAAATGCATTTATATCAGAGTTCCACAAGTTGTTTGAAAGACTGAAAAAAATAAAATTCTTAGTACCTAAAATTGACAAGCAAATCATACCATACATTCCTGCATGGGTGAACACACCAGACTCTTACAGTAAAATATAATACACAAGTTTCTGATAGGATCAGCAAGTCTAGATAAGCTAAGGTTGTGACTTCACATGCTGCAACTGCAAAGATATAGATCTTGTATACAAGCATCAGACTTTGTATAAAAATGAAGCAACATCAATGCATGAAAGAGGTAACACCAGTCAGCTTCAACAGAAACAGTTGTAAACTTCAGAGATACAAAAACTGTAAAATTTTCGCATTTAAATATATACACTCTGAACTCAACATTCAGAGCTTTTTCTGGTAAGCCTTAATTCTACTCATTGTAAAGATTTATGCCAAACACAAAAGGAACTAAGAACACTTCAGATTTTCTAGCAATGTGACACATAGTTGAGAATCTCAGGAGTGCTGTTATCCAAGAGTCAGCATTACTAGGCAATTACAGAATACAAATTATTCATGTTAAACTGGTATCTCTTCTAAAGAGTAGTTGGCAAAAAGAGAATATGGTATTTAATTGGAACAAAAATGGATTTTTTTTTTTTTTTAATGTCAGTAGAAGAAAGATTTTAAAACATCCAGACAAAATTAACAAGTAGTTTACTGAACTGCTCTTTGAAGTTTCAGGTACTAATCTTCCCAGGTAATCCAAGACAGGCCATCATGAATTTGAAGTATTTGAGAGATGGCTGTGGGTATATTACACCTCTTGGTAAGGAAAAAGTGACATCTAAGCAGAAAGACTGATAAAAGACAAAAACTAATAGAATTAAATAATAAAGGTTTACTGTTATTCTTCTAATATACTTTCTAAGATTAACTGTTGCTTGGCGTAACAAACTCGATGAGTAAATTCATGTAACAGCAGAAATTTATTTATATAGAAATTTTATTATTCATGTAATACAGAAAGGTGTAACTTAGAAAGGACAGACAGAATAAAAAAAGGGGAAAAAACACAATGCAACTGCTCAGATCTGTAAGTTAGAGACAGTGACGTGCTGAATGCCTAACTCAAAGAAAAATGGTTGATTGAAAAATGCAGAAGTGGAAAAGAAATAATTGTGATCCTGAGCTTATCATTTTTCTGTATGGAGACAGGAAAAAATACAAAAAGCAGCAGAATATTAAAGTGTTAGACTTAAGCAAAATGGATTGTTAAGAAAGTTATTAAGAAAAGACCTATGGAAAGTAAGTTTGTGTGAAGTTTCTTAAAGAAACAATGTTAAAGACAAAACACAAATTAAGAAAGGTAAGAGGGAAGCATTCTGGGAATTAGAAGGAATCTAGAAATTGCTTAGGGAAATTGCATGTTTCCACACTGGTTGCATCAGCTTAGGGAAGCAATCTTAGTTATTGGTGGGCAGCCTTTGAAAACACATGGGAAACAGCTCAAATTCCAGCAGATCTGACAAAGGAAGAGAATCTCTTTTAAAAAGGAGATTGAGACAGCAGTCAGCATAACTTCAATTACAAAAATATCATGTAATATACTTACTTACAAATAAGTACATAAAAAAGCAAGTTGAAAGTAACAGCCAATACAAACTGCCACCAACACTGCTATTTCCTTTGTGGCAGTGTCTCATGTCTTATCCTTACTTCAGTTGCACCTCAGGGATAAGTCAGATCTTGACATCAGTGTAACTCTTGACAGTGACATGATTTTTGGCATGACATTTTCATAAACCATGCAAGAAAACACAGTCAAAGGAAGACCCCTGCAAGCTAGGTTTACAAGCTGTTGGAAAGTTATCTTGCAGCACCTATCAATGTCTCCCTGTTAAATTAGAAACATACTGATGAGGAATCTGACCTACCTTTTCAACAGTTTTTATTAATTACAGGTAAGAGAAAAAAAGCATTAGTAAGTTATACCAAGATGGAAAAGTTGCAAGAAGTATGGAGGGTGAAATCAGTATTCAAAGGAGTTCTTAAAAACAAGGAGAGGGAGGGGAAGGGGAAGGAGTGGAGGAAGGAAATGGACTGAAAAAATAAAAAAGACCCCAAGATGTGAGCCAATCAGGAGAGACAATAGCTTCCAAACCTAACAAGCTTCAAAGTATTTTGCAAAGCAAATACTCAGCAGTACATACAGCATTTGCATTTCCTCCAACTTGCATGCATCTCAGCTGAAACCAAGACCAATTGGAATCCAGTTCTGTTGATCTAAACAGAAGGAAACGTTTTTAAATGTTATCTCCAAAGCCACTGAAAATCTACCTTTTTTAGTAAAATATTTCTCTTGGCCCTCCCCCCTTTTTTTTTTGTAAAGTGAACAACATGCATCTAAAGAAAAAAAAAATCTGCAGCCATACACAGCATGCAAAACAAATTAATAAATTCATGTAGAATTGCCAAATTTTTTCAAACTGTAAAAGCTTGAAAAAAATGCACCCTCTGGCTGATAGGTTTTCCCTTTTAAAAAGCACTGATAAGGGACATTTTCAGGAATCACATTTGAACTCTATCAACAGCAGGTGACAATCACATGTAATGGACAGTGACAATTCAAATGTCATAGCTCAACAAAACCTTGGGGCTCAGCAAGTATGAGCAGAACTAATACTGTGATCATTAGGAATTAATTCCTGAGAGGCCTCTTGTAGCACTCTTGTATGCAGCAAAAAGGCAGCAGAGGAAGAATTTGAGTTGATGGGATATAGCTGCTTTCATCTGCAATCCATTCTTGGATCCATTGCTCTCTACTCACTTCAAGCAGAACCTTACATTTCAAATATGTAATTATTTATTGGGCCAGAAAGGTTACAGGCTATCAGTTAGGATACTCATCTGAAAAGTGACAAGCTCAACTGACTGACTAAGCTAAACAGCTGCCAAAAGGGGTTGATCCTTTATACTGACTGCCCTGGTACTAGCACTCAGGTGAGACCATAATGAACTACCTCAGGAAGCCAAGCTGGCAAAATGCTACTTAACTCTCTGAACTACCTTCCTGGGAGTCAGATTATCTTTATGATCAATACACTGTAACACTGTTGAAGGCAAAATCTACTATTTGCCTCAGTCTTGATTTGAAGGACTGATAAAACACTTCAGCAGGCTCACTCCATTTTTAATTTTCAACATTTTCACTGTAGAAATGGACCTGCCAACAAATGTGCACCACCAACAGGACCAGCAGGGAACAGGAACAGGGGCATGATGCAAACTGTGCTGAACTGTACCAATTCACCTCCTTCACAAGTAGCTATCAGATACACCAAAGCCAAAATAAACATTAAAAGGGTCTGAATCAGCAGCTGAGAGAAGAATGGGTTTTCCTCTCTGAGGAGGTATCTGAACAAACAAATAAAAATATTAAAAGATGCCATTTTTTACTACTTACCTAATGAAGCTCAAGTGGACACCAAGCGACCGATGGGTCCCTGAACAGTCAATGCAGAGAAACACACCATAGGTTATGCTTGCCCAGCTGGGGTTCTTTGCTCCACAGTCAAAACACACCTCAAAGAAAAGAAAGACCAGTAACAGAACTTGAGCACAACCTCATCTTATAATTGTACAAAAAGCTCACCCTAACACCGTTGAAGTTACATTAACTCATCCTTATAGCATCTGTGGACATGGAAACTTTGTGTAGCTCCTCTTCACATTTACAAAACTAGGATAACACCATCTGCCCACACTTGTGTGTCTTTGCCCTAACTAGACAGGACTACATGCTTTCCCACTTTCCAACTACAACCAGTGTACACAGGGACCAAAAGTCAAGAAAACGGGTCAGAGAAACCACGTCAGCCCAGTTCCAACACATGTAACACAGCACTTCCAGCACTACTAAGATATGAAAGAGTTTAAGAAGGTCTTTCCCCAGGAGCAGGCTCTCTTCATGACGTCCCACTGAGGCCCCTCTTTCCTCAGCGCCTCCATGTGACTGCAGCTATCAGCAGCACTATGACACCATTATCTACTGTCCTGAAAAGAATCTTTGACCCTTACAGCAAACCCCTGAAATCATGCTGTGTGAGGAAAGCACCCACCCTGTGTACTGCCTAGCCCAGCACTCTCTGCCAGACATGACTGCATCATCATCTCACTTGTATTGCTGTATCAACCTTTAACAAGCTAAAAAGCAACTATGCCCACCACTGCTGCATAAGACAAACCCAAGAATTTCTTACCCTCTGCAAACCTTACCCTCCTAACCCTCTAAACCCTCTTACCCTCCTAACACTGAGTCAAAACTGCAAGAGATATCTGTGTCTACATTTCATGTGGTCTGCAGACCACAACTTTCACATTCTGTTTCAGTTACTCTGAAGTTTGTACTTTTTAGGCCAAAGAATGCAAGAACAAAAAAATTATCTGATGGAAATTAATTTTCCAATGCAAAGAACACAAATTTAGAAACAAACAGCTATCCCTAGTTAATGCCATGGGCACAGGTCTGTTCCTGTATAAAAGCACTTCATTATCTGACCAATGCTTTTCCAGAGGTATTGATAAAGGCTGCAAAGAAGTACTTGTACAGTAAAGGCATCCATCTATAGTACAGTCAGTGCCATCTACTAAGAAATGGCTCCACAGGGTGACAAACTTTTACACACAAATTGCCAGAGTTCCAATCTGCACTTTTGTCCTTTAACATGCTCCTATAAATCTAATGCATCCTCAGAGAGCAAGGGAAGCTCTAGCTATCCACAGGAATTAAAAAACAAGTTTCTTCCAAGTCACCTGAGGACATATGGTACCCCCTAGATGCAGGACACAATGCCTCAAGCACCTCATGAGGCTGGAAAAATAAAAAGTTAAGAAGCCTCCTTGCTAGAAACTCCAATTGTACAACAAAATAGAGATTTTTGTCTCTGTTCTCTTGTACATGCCCAGTCAAATAAGAACTGAGCTAGCACTCAAGTCAGCTCACCTGTCATTTACCTAAATTAATTTCAAGTACATGCCCAGGAGCAGTTTGAGGCTAAACTCATTTTAGTGTGGGTCTATCTAAGCTCGTCCAGTCCAAATTTGTCAGACAGGAAGTTCCTCAGCAGATCCAGCATCAACTCTCTGGACACGTGGACGTTTGATGCCTGAGCTCCAGTCAGGCTAGTGACTGGTAACACAAGCAGAATGCACAGTGGCCACAGTTTCTGTGTGTGCAAGGTTAAGTCCTTTCTGCATCCCCTGTGGAAATGGGGTCGTGCACTTTTATCATCAGATAAAAGCTACACAGAATGCTTGACAAGAGCAGGGGTTAGAGAGTCCCTGAAACCAGCACAGGTGAAGAACAATATACAGGAGTCAGGGAAAAGGCATGTATGGCATACTCCAACAACACATGTAGCCTTAGTAGTCAGAACTCATCCTCTTTTTCCCAATTCTCTCTATTCTTCGAAGTAGTTCCTTAAAAAACA
>NW_008587119.1:0-11238 GCF_000691845.1 Merops nubicus | reverse complement strand
CGCGCCGGGGCCCGGGGCTCTCCCGCTCCCCTCGCGAACCTGCAGGGAGCCAGCAGCGGCATTTCCTTCCACACGGTTCCTCCTTGCGGGGCGAAGGACCTTTTTCCTCGCCCTGCCGTGCCCTGGCTCCTTTCCCAGCAGGAAAGTGGAAGCACGCCGGCATGTTCGAGCTGTTTCTGGACTGCTCCCCATCCCCAGCCACCCCAAAGCCACCACCGTGACCTGCCAGGGCCCTGTGGGGCACGGTGACAGTCCAAACATCTCTCTCCCGGCCTCACCCTGGTGTTTTATCCCTCCCGGGAGGGATGAGCAATTGCCACCACACTGAGCAGTGGTTTCTGATGCCTCTCCAAGAGAACTCAGGGGGCTGAGGAGGGAAGGCCCCCTGCACCCAAACACTCTGGGAAAATAAGATTAAGAAAAAGCAAAGCATAAGGCTGTGAGGGCTGTAAACAGGTTTTCAGTGGGTTTTCCATGGCACTTGCCCGATGGCTGGGAGCCCAGCCAGGGCCCACGGGGGTGTGTGGCTGGCCAAAGCACCCAGAGGTCTCTCTTGGCACCCGGTGCCAGGATGATGCCAGGAGGGGGCCGAGGACACCCCCCTTCTTGGGACGCTCTAGGGTGCCTGTTTACAGGGACGGGTGATTTTGTTGAGTCACAGGTTGGGGCTGGCAAGTGTCCAGTCTTGTAACACCAGCTGGAGGGAGGCTTGGAGCCATGCCACCCTCAAAGAAACAGTGAGGGGGGAAAAACTGTAACCCCTAGCAGAGAGCTGGAAGCATCTTCTCCAGCCCACCAGGTTCCTCTAACACCTTACTTGGTTAAAAAATTAAATAAATAATAATTTAAAAAAAAATAAATATGGAGGGAACAATGCCTGCTTTGTGAGCACAGAGCCCTGGCTGGTAGGGCAGCGCCTGCCGGGAGGGTGGGCACAGGGACAGAGCCGAGCTGTCCCCATAAGCATGGTAAGGGCTGCAAAGCTGAGGCCAGGCCCTGCTTCAGTGCTGTATGATTTTAGGAAGCTTTGCCACAGGGGCACAGGTAGGCTACTGCAAGCAAGTAGTGAGTCTCCAAGCCTGCAAGTGCCTCTGAGCAGGAGAGGAGGTGGTTGGGATGAACTGGGGATGCTGGTGGTGGAGGATCTACAGCCTCTGGTGTTAAGCCACACCAAAATCTCTCTCTTTACTCCCTGGTTCTCCTCTCCCTGGAAGCAGGGATGGGAGGATTTCTCCTATGGGAGCCTAGGGTGAGGAAGGGAGCACCAGCACTGGCACTGCCAGTTCCCAAAGGACCGACCATGCAGGGGAGCCCATCACAGCTGCACGACTCCTTGGGCTGCACCAACACCTGCCACGGTGGGAAATTCTCCCTGTCAGAGGCAGCCTCCCCTCTCCCTTGCCAGCTCTGCCTCCTGAGGCACTGAGTTATCTCCGGCACTGGGGTCCTGGGTGCCTGTGTCACCCCACCCAGCCTGGCTCCCCAGAGATGTGGTTAAGAGCCAGGGCTGCCCTCTCCTGATTACACACGAGGGTGCTGGAGCTTTTATCGTGGGCAAAGCCCTGGGGGCTCACTCAGTCCCCCCAGCTGCTCCCGAGAGCCTGTGCTCAGAGCCTGGCTGTGCTATCTCCCTTCTTCATGTGAACTGCACGACTTGCAGCCTGCCTATCTGAAAAGCAATGCTGAGCAGGACAGGGTCGCTGGCCTCTGCCCAAGGGAAAGTGCCATTTGCTGCTACCTGGGGAACTGCTTCTTCCACAGAAGGATGGATTCTGATTGCTCTGGTACTGGTGTTGTGACCCTCTTGAACATCAGGAGCTGCTTCTGGGGCAGATCCAGCCCAGGAGCTGGCTCCCAGTCCTGTCCCATCCGTGGGAGGGGGATGAAGGAACAGGATTGCCCTCCAGCAGCCAGCAGATCTTCAAGATGGGACAAAAAGGGTCATGCACCATATTAGGAAAAGTGTAAGTGTAAGCATTCAAACTCACTGCAGTTTTCCTGGGGGGTTTCCTGGTGTTTGGACTATCACACAACCAAGTAGATCACTAGAGGGGTTTCATGGAGAATGGCTTCACTAGACAAAGCATCCAAAAAAGCAGCACCTGGGGGAGCTCCACAGGAGCACCTTCCAATGCCCTTTGAAAGGATGATGCCATCCCAAACTGTCACCAAATTGCAGGTGGGGCCCCTGCATCGGTCACTGGATCCCCTGACTGGAAAAGGGACAACACAGAACTATTTGGTCACCTGGGGAGCATGGGGACGGGGAGACAGGCTGGAGAGCCCTGTATCTGTGTTTAAAGATCAAGCAGACAACGTGCCCACGGTTAGTATGAGCACCAGCAGCTCGATGCTCCAGCCCCCACCAATGTTATCAGCAACTGGAACGTGCTGTCACCACGGGCAGGAAGGCAGGAGGTGCCTTAATGAGGTTCCCTAAAGTAAATTATCAAATTAACAGCTAAGGCAGCTCAGCTGCAGACATGACCAGTGCTGGCACGGGAATTGCAGTGCCACGTGGAGCAGGATGGCTCGTGCCTGCCAGAGGGACTGGGTTGGGCAAAACCACCCCGGCACCCACTGGGAAGAGGAACAGGGAGCTGGGATCTGGCAGGTGCAGGAGGGAGCGAGGGATGTGTGTGCAGGGACTGATGCTGTCCTGGGCTTTACTCTCTCTAGTGGCCCTGTCTCACTAGGCAGCAGGGAGAATCCAAAGCAGCCTCTAATGTGGCTTTTGTCCTTCTCGTGTTGTACTGGGGAGGTCTCATGCCCCACAGGAGTTAACTGTCCCTGGCTGCTCTTCAGGCTCCAGCTGCTGTCCCTCTCCAGGCTCTGGGCCACCATCACGTGCTCCTCCCTGCTCGGATAAACTGTGGAGATGTTTTGTTTTGGCACAAGCTTCAGTTTTGCATCTTTAGGAGAGGAATTACAAAACAACAAGATAAGGCTGCAGACTGAAAGCAAGCTCGATAGAAACCTATTTCAAGCCTGAAGAGGTCTGTCCTGCCTGGCAGATTTCTGGGGCAATCTTGGTTTAGGACATAAATTGCTGCCAAGGGTTTCTGGAGAGCTGGAAAGCCCTCAGTGCTGCCTTGAGGTGATCCTGTGATAATCTCGTGCTGGCTCTGCTGTAGCAGATAGAAGATTTTGCTGTGGGAGCAGGAGCTTAGAAGCAACTTTCAGGAGTGGAGTGGTGCTATGTGTGCTTTTGTTTTTTTTTTTTCCTATGGATGGGGAGGACCTGAAAGGTGTCTCTTTCTGAAGAGGATGAGCTCCTGTCTGGCTCCTGTTGTTTCCACACTGAAGTCCTGGCTTTGCTTGCTGTCAGATGAAAACTTTTTAGGAACAAATGCTGTTGGCTGAGAAACATAAAAGTTGAACAGACTGAAACACAAGCAAGAAATCCTGGCTCTGATTACACGCAGCTTCACATTGCATGTATTTTATTTTTCTCATGATTTAACTTCAAAGTTTAACAACCAGCCTGGCAGGAGATCTGACTCCCATAGAGTCGGCACTGTCCCTCTCAACAGATGAGGAAAGTTCCATCATCGTGAAATCAGGCAGCCAAAATATAACAAAATCCACCTGCAAATTCTGTATTTCTCTCCTCAGATCTCTTCCACTCCATGTGGCTGGAGGTGATCAGTAATTGTCACCACTGCAACAACCTCCACCAACTAACTTCAGGACTTCTTCATTTGCTTGATATAATTGATATTGCTTAATACAATTGTAAAAATGAATGCATTGATGCAGACCACAGCCACTGCATCCCCAGCTTTGCCATTAAGCTTCCCATCCCACATTAATCTCCACTGACAGCACTGGAGGCAGAGGATGTCCCAGGTCCCTGGGGTGCTTCTCTTCTTCCCTCGTTGCTTGCTTGGCTGTCAAGAACCTCAGGAGCTCGTTGGGAACAGGGCCAGAAGAGGTGAGGGCAAGAGTGAAGTAATGAAATAGTCTCTCATAGCCTGATCCATCAACTCTCCGTGGCAGTGGATTCAGGATCCTCCTGGATGCTTTACAGGACCATGTCCATGAGTATCCCATGCTCTTGCTTGCCCCGTGGAGCTCAGAAAGCAGATATGCTGTTTTCTGGGGTTAATTAGAGGTACTCTGGTTGATGCCTTTACAGCTAATGATCTTGATGATCCTTTCCTACAGAATAGGCTCGGGCTGATTTTTTAAAACCACTGATGGATCGATTCCTCTCCATTGCTCCTGCCTCCAGAATGAGGTGAAGTTTTCCAGCCCTTCTGAGAGCCACTACAGAGCCAGGGAGCTCCCTACAACCCCCCAGGCACCACAGCATCATCTGACATCCCCTGCTCAGCCGAAGGGAGGGCTGACATGCCGCCACACGTCCGTACCTCCACAACCCTTCCCATCCATGATGATCTCCCCAGGAACAAAGCACGAGCATGAGCCCTTTTAGCTGCTGTGTTTGTATACACAGGCCTGCTGCTGACACAGATCTCTTAATCCCCTCGCCTGTCCCCCACAGACCGTGCTTGTACAAGGGTGGCCACGGCTGGGTGCTGGCACTGCACTTTACTGAAGCCCTTTTCCCTCTGACTCGCTGATCAGCTGCTGACGGGGTGTTATTGGGAGGCTGCTGCAGGCTCGGTGGTGGTGCCACCATCCTGGCTAAGGGGACTGTCCCCAGCTCGTGTTGGTGGCACCGGGATAGGCTTGTGGGGGAGGTGGATTGGCATGTGCTGCTCCATGCTTTGGCATTGCTTTGCTTCCAGTCATCCCTCCTACCTCGTGGGCCCTCAGCTCGGAGGTGGAGGTGGCTCAGCTCACGATTCAGCAGGCTGATGTTTTCCTTGCACCAGCAAAATATTTGGGAAAGCAAAGCTGGCCAGGCTGTGTGGGAGTTACAGTCAGGAGCATGGCTTGCTGCAGGGCACACAAGGACAGGAGGAAATGCTCAGAACAGGAGGGAGCCATGCTCAGCACTGCACCCTGGGTGCTGGGTGCACAGGGGAGTAGTGCTGGCTGATGGGAGAGTATCTGTGTAGGATGGAGCTCTCCCCAAAAGACAGTGTGGGGAGGAAAGTGAAAGCCAGCTGGCAAGGAAACCTCCCTGCAATGAGAGCAGGGATAGGAGCAGAAAAGTGTGCGGTGGAGGAAGATCCTTGTGGCACAGGGAGAGTGACAGCCCCACAGAGCACATCCCGTAGTTAAAGGGAGATCGTTCAGTCGTTCCCGGGGGTCAGGCAGAGCCAGGCGTGGAGCTGACACTGTTTTGGCCCCTTTGTTCACATGCACGGTGCTGCTCTGGGTCACCAAAAGACATGCTGTCCTCTGCGGGGGCCCTTTGCCACCCGTGGTGTGGTGGCTGGTGCTGGGGGCAGGCAGCCAGGCTGGGCTGGGCAGGGAGCAGGTCCTGTAGACCCTCTGCTGTGGGTGGTGGGTAGCTTGGCCCCACCACTCAGGACTTGATGGGGTTCCTGCCTGGTTCCTCCTCCTCTGGTACCCCTGTGATGGCTGCTGGAGCCTGGGCTGCTGGCTGCTTGTGCCTGGCACTGGTGTCAATGTGGCTGCAAAAGTGGGAAGGAAATCATCATGGTAAGATGCCCAGTGCCCTTCAGAGTCAGGAGGTGGAAGTCTGAACTCTTGTACACAAAATAACAAGAAGCTTTAAACTTTTCTTCTCTCTGTTTCTCAGTTCCCTTGTTATCCAAGGAGAACAGCACCCATCAGATCCATACATATAGAATCATAGCATCATAGACTGCTTTGGGTTGGAAGGAATCTTTAAAGGTCAACTAGTCCAAGCCCCCTGCACTGACCAGGTACATCTGCAAGTAGATCAGGTTGCTCAGAGCCCCATCCAACCTCACCTGGAATGTTTCCAGGGATGGGGCATCGACCACCTCTCTGGACAACCTGTTCTGGTGTTTCACTACCCTCACCACAAAAAAAATTTCTTTCTCCTACCTGGTCCAAATATCAAGTATTGGTGTATACAGCCAAAATCTAAGTGTGAGTGCAGTGTACAAATCCCAGCATGCTGCCTGCCAGGGAAACAGCCAGCAGCGATGCAATTGTGCTGTGGCTCAGGGTGAGACTTGAATGGCAAAGTCCAGGGCTTTGCTTTGACTGCAGAGGAGTAAAACAATATTTAAATAACTGCCAGCCACTGAGAGGATCAGGAATCTCATGGGAAAAGAGAGACTTTGTGACCATGCGTGGCTGATGGTTTTATCGTGAATGTACAACCTGCAAAGGCAGCAGATGAAGCTGCTGGGAGCTGCCTCTGATTTAGTATTTCATAACTTTGGTGGCTGACTCTGAGCCTTTTGGCTGTTAATTATCTGTAGGAGCTCAGAGGAAAACATCCCAGCAACTCCACCCATAAATCTTATTGATTCTCACCTAGAGTCTTTGGGAGTTTTTAGGGCACCTGCACAAGCTGCCACCACTTGAATTAGTTGAGCTCTACAGAGCAGTTGCTGGCTGGTGCCTCCCTGCACATCAAGCACAAGGCAGAAAGATGTATGTCCCTGGCCAGCTCTGGCACAAGGTGCTCATGGCAGAGGAACACAGGCTCCCAGGGCTCCAGCACACTGTCAGCATGCTTCATTTCTCCATGGGAATGACACATCCCATGGGCTGAGCTGGGGGCCTCCGGGGCTGCTGTGGGCAGCTGGGACCTGGGAGGGATGCAGGACACCTCAGCTGAAGCACAGAGAGCTTAAGGCATCTTGAAGAAGGATGCTAGAGCATTTATACCTGATTTTCCTTTGGAGAAGTGTCTGAAAAGTTTTTGCTGGAATTTTTGATGTCAAAGGGGAGACATAGAGGGTAGACATCAATGAAAGAAAATATCAGGCTTGGTGGTCAACTTACATTTTCACAAGCACCTGGAAACTGGAAAGACTTAGAGGACGTGTTAAGCAATCTCAGGGTAAAGTATCTACAGCAAAATATACAAGGTGGGAAACTCTGGTCTAGAGGAGGTATTTCCTTCTACAGACAATGTCATCAATAACTAGGAAATGGGGGTGTTTTCAGGATTTTTCTTGAGTACACAAGTCTATTTATTGGCTTTAAGAGAGCCCTACAAGAACTGTGGCTTTTGGATGAAAAGCTTGTGATGACAAAAGCAGTTATGTACCATCAGCTACTCCCCCCTCTCCAGTCCATTTGTTAAAAACGTGCAAAAACTGAACAGCAGACTTCAGATTTTTAAATACAGGATATTTAGTCTCATTTAAATCTAACTTCCTAATCCAGGAAAGCCCATGCAGAGCACTCTCGACACAATCATGTTTGCAGCTCCACTTGCCCGTGGGCAGAAGAGGGGTGGCAGCAGCGAGGGGCCAGCGGCTCCACAGAGCTGATGGGAGCTGGTTCCTACCCCACACGTGGCACGAGTGCCTTGAGCAGCACGGTGCCTTCGGCTGGGCTCCAACATCCAACTGCCGAGCCCCTGGGCTGTGGTGTCCTGCTAAGTGAAAGCACTTTTTAACGGGGATGTAATGGGACTCGTTAGAGTCTGCTGGCTTATTATACAGGTGGAAAATCACCTCCTAGTGTGAATGCGTTCCCTCCTCATGCTGATCATTCATATGCTTTGCTGGAAGGGTTCAACTGCATTTATCTCAGAGCCATGGAGTATCTTCCATCTCTCCAGTTCACATGGCTGCAGGTAGAAAAAGCATTCGGGATTGTCCATGAGCACTCGGTCTGTTTTCATCCCCTGGCCCTGGCAGGAGAAGTGGAGAACTTGCTGCTCTAGCTGCATGTCATGCCCTGGTGCTTGGCCCCTCTTCTCAGAGCAGGGGTGTAAGCTCTGGGGTTAAAATCCCAGAGCAAAGAGAAGTTAAAAGCTGGGTTAAAGAAGATGTTGGATGAGGTCTCTCTGCCAGAAACCTGCAGGAATTGGTACTTTGTTCTGGTTCTGAGATAAAGTGAGTAGAAGTACCAGTATTTGTGGTAGTAGAATAAAAGGTTATTTAATTTTAGAAGTACTTGAGTCCTTTGTGGTGGCCACAATGTCTCATTAATTCATGTCTGGTGGGGTTAGGAGGCACCTGCTATGGCAGGGTGACAGGGACTTGCTGGCAGCTTGCCCTCAGCTCCATCACTGCCCAGGCTGCAAACTGGGACCAGCATTAGGGCTTCCACTTCTTTGTGGGAGAAAACCTGATCCAAACTGAAATGGTTGGGTTAGAGATGCCTGAGGAGGATCCTTGGGGCAAGCTGGCTATTCTTAAGTGGGAAGCTGTCAGGTTTTCTGAAACGGAAAACTACCAGTTCAATCTGACAGTTGTAACTGGTAGCCTAGAGAACTGGGAATGATTCTGTACCCCCATGTCACACTTTTCTCGAAGAGAAGACATTTCTCTGCTAGGAATGAGCTCTGAGTGCCCTCTGAAAGCTTTTCCCCGTGGATGCCAGAGGTGGCCCTGCAGTTTGGCTGGTTGTGCTTTTTGTGTCCCTCAGGAGCAGGACCACGACACCCCTCTGGGGCAGCTGGGTTTGCTGGAGGGCAGCACTGCAGGGCTGCTGCAGGAAATCAGCCCAGCTTTAAGTGCATCGTCCCTGACAGTGTTCCTGCCTGGCAGGAGTCATGGAGCAGTTAACAACTACATAAGAAAGTCAAAGCATCTGACTCAGGATATGAAGTTTGGGCTTTTCTTGGAAAAATCCCCTTTCTCTTTTGAAAAGTGTTAAAGGTGCTTGAGCCTTAATATTCTGCTATCCACATGGAAAACTCGGGCTTTACTTACCCCAGCAGTGAACAGCGTGGCTGGTGCTGGCTGGCAGTGAGCAAGTTGGTCTGGAGGTGCTGGGGATAGAAGATTCCCTGAGGACAGGAGATTCCCTTTGGAAGCACGCTCCTGCTCCAAGCTTACTGTGAGGTTGGCACAGCTCTTGGATGCAGGGAAAACAGATGGAAGCAAGAGTATGCTACAGCCACTGATGGGCATTCCATCCTCAGGACCAGACTAGAGCAAAAGCAAAACTGTAGGACACACGTGTAACAGTGATACCCTGTCCCCAGCACCACACAGGATTAGGCACGTGGAACCTGAGAAAAGGGCTGAGCTACCATCCAAACAGGACGGTGGAGCTAAGGGGTCTATCAGCCACATCAGCTGCTTTGTGCTTCCTCCACATGCACTCCCCTTGCTCCAGGCCACTGAATTCAAGCTGTTCCCAGAGGGAGAGTCAGGACCCTGGGTGAGGTCATCAGACCAGCAGAAAGGAAACTGGGGATATTCAGGGTCAAGCAAGACCCAGAGGTGCTCAAAGAGGTTAACAGCCACCATCAAAGCATCTTTAAACCTCCAGGCCAGGGTCAAAGCATCCAGGCATCTCTGATAAATATGCAAGCCACGCTTCAGCCAGGGAGAAATAAATAAGCTGTTGTACACGGAGCAAGGGAGGTGGGGAGTTCCTGCCCGAATCACTGCTCGGCAGAGGAGTTTCCCCGGAGACTGCTTCCTCAGAGCCTGTGTGGGGCTGGCACGGGGCTGGGAGGCAGCACCCAGAGCTGCTTGGCGTGGCCTGGGCAGGCACAGGGACATCTAGGCTGAAGGATGAGTCTGAGAAGCAGGCTTGGGGATGACAGTTAGATGCTTTCACTGAATTTGGGGAAAGCAGAGCTGGATTACTTCCCAGGGAATTGTGATTCAGAAATGTGGCAACTTCTTGGCTGCTTCTCAGCAAGTCCCTGGAGCTGAGGAGCAGAATGTCCCAGTGCTGTAGATGCTGGGCAGAGCAGGGGAAGATGGATCTGGCAAAGGTGAGGACAGCAAGGGAGGAGTGGGGGGTGTGGAGCCTGCTAGACACGGGCGGTGTGTTTACAGCAGCTGGAGTCGGTGCACACTCAGCTTCCCTTCACGTGAAGGACGGGTGTTTGAGAGCTGACCAGCCAAGGCGATTTGTCCCCACAGCTGATGCAGAAAGGTTGCCCAGGCACTTCCCTTTCTCCACCCTTTGCCCATGCATTTGTTTTCTAACATTTAGAGCTCTGCCGAGATTTGGTCTGGCTGGCCACTGAGCGAGCACAGAGGGTGAGACTCGCCCAGTTCCCTCCCGGTTGGCAGCTCTGGAGCCAGTTTGGCTCTCAGCCGCCACGGGCTCCTGCCCGCTCACGTGGCAGGCAGAGCAGTGTTCCAAGGAGACCGAGCGGCAGGACTGCTGGGGGACAGGACAGGGACACCGTTGGGCTGCCTGTTCCCCAGCTGCAGCCACCTTCCTCGACCAGCTGAGCTCCCCACCCAAGGACCCGCTCCTAGAGAGAGTAAAGGTGCGAGCCCAGCTGGCAGGAAAGGTGGCCCAAACCACCTCACAGCCATGCAGCCCCTGAGCCATGCTCACGAGGACCACAGTGAACCCCGAGCAAATAGGGGACCGGGCTGCACGGGGTACAGGACATGACTTGTGTTATGACAACTCAGGTACCAGTGCGTCCCCTCTGGGTATTCACCCAGGACAGCAGGCTGCTTTTCTGGACTTATATATGAGCTGCCTTTCGGCATTTTGCTGGCCCAATTCTTAAATTTATTTGGGATGTGGCACATGCTGGTAATCCCTGGGGCTGTGGCGTGCAAGCGTGCCATGAGCCAGGAGGTTGGGTACTGAGAGACACTGAGTTGAGATGGTCTCAGTGGAGCATCCCTGGTAGCCTGGGACACCCTCTGCAGATCCTCCAGAGCCTTGACACTGTTGCCCTTGCAGATGGAGCGCTGAGCTCACGTTTGGCCCCCATTCTCTGCTTTCCCTCTAGCCCCTCTGCTCTGAAATCAGCTTTTCACCCTTCTCCACACACCACGAGCCAGGAGTTGCATCCCCAGTGCCTCGTCAGGCTGCCGGGTTTCCTGGGAGGTTTGCACAGGTGTCTCCCTGGGGCTGCGGGACATGCTGGGCCTTCCAGATGGACCTTTCTGGGGAGAAGTGGGGCAGTGTGCTCGTGCGACAGAGAAAAAGCCGTGAGGGGTTTCTTGTGAACAAAAAAGGCCCCCGGTAAGGGCCACTGTGAATTAGGCAGGCTGTCCTAAAGTAGACAGGCACCACAAGGTGGCTTTTAAACGTGTGGAATTTGGGTGCCCTTACACACACAGTTGGACGCTCTGTCTGGCCGGCCATAAGAAATAGGGGCAAATACCGAGGACAGGACGTTGGTGAGGCTGGCAAGTGAGCGACACCCCATCAGCCAGAGATCGATCAAACATCGCACCGTCCTCCAGCGCAGGTCTGTGCGTTTGCCCGGGC
>NW_008587118.1:13634-19455 GCF_000691845.1 Merops nubicus | reverse complement strand
GACTAGGGCAGGGATCATCCCCCCGACGTGGCACTAAGGAGGCTGCACTTTCAGTAGTCACCTCAGCCTTAGGTCCCTCACTCTCAGAAGGACCTTGATGTGCTGGAGAATGTGCAAAGAAGGGCAACAAAGCTGGTGAAGGGTCTAGAGCACAAGTCTGGTGAGGAGCAGCTGAGGGAACTGTTTTTTTTAGCCTGGAGAAAAGGAGGCTCAGGAGATGTTTTCTTACTCTCAAAAGCTCCCGGCTCAGGAGATGTTTTCTTACTCTCAACAGCTCCCTGAAAAGAAGTTGTAGCCAGGTGGAGGTCACTTTCTTCTCAAGAGGAAACAGCTTCAAGTTGTACCAGGGGGGAGGTTTTAGGTTGGATGTTAGGAAAAATGTCTTCCCCAAAAGAATAGTAAAGCCCTGGGCCAGGCTGCCCAGGGCAGGACAGTGGTGGAGTCCCCATCCCTGGAGATATTCAAAAGCTATGTAGGTGTGGTGCTGAGGGACATGGTTTAGTGGTGACCTGGCAGTACTTGGTTAACGGTTGGACTCGATGATCTCAAAGGTCTCTTCCAATCAGAATGATTTTATGATTTTATGACTCTATGAAGGTACTGTATTAGAACTTACGCAGGTACTGTATTTAAACCTATATATCCATTTAATCAGTGGCCTCATTTCTGTTTGAATGATTAAGCATCACCAATTTCAGTTTAAGTAAGCAGTTCTCTGTGTGTATACAATTCAACATTAAACTTAGAAGGAAATGACTGGGCATTTATCGTAATCTTGGCTGCTTATTACTCTATCAAACATACTTCTGGTGAACTGATGCAGTCCAAGATAGAAGTCCCTGAAATGCATCTGTTGTATACCTTGAGTCTTCATCACCAGCTGGTGATTTACGTGTAGATTAATTTAAACATAAGCAGACAGGTAAAGGCACAGTGCAGGGTTTGGGAATGGGGAACAGCCCTTTTTTAACATGATCCCTTCCCCTTGGGTTGTGTTGGAAAGCAGGTACTAAGGTCTGCCTTAGAACAAGATTTTTCCCTTTAACATCTGTAAATTACCAGCAGCACAGGAGGCTGCATGGGCACAAAAAGGAGAAAGATTTCTCCTGAAATGCATCCTACAATATTTGCAGGGGATCTTGCATTAAAAGCTGTTGAGTACTTCTGGAGCTATCTAAATTTTGTCAGTTAAAACTCTTACTGCAGTCAATAATGGCATAAATGCATTATTTTACTATTTAATCCTGGAGACAAAAAAAAAAAAAAAAAAAACCAAACGTGTTAGTCTGTAACCTGCTTCATGTTTCTAAGTGAATACTGTTGTATTGTACTGTACTTCTAATACACCATATTGTATGCTGTACTTTTAAATGATGTTTCTTTATAAAATAGAAGGTGGTTTGGTTGCTTTGCACGCAAAATTGGTTGCATAAGCACATATGTTAATGTGTTTATTAAGATAAAGAAGATGCATTAAGAACAAAATATCAATTTACTTTCTTATTTTTCTTAAGAAAATGCTTTTTCTTCTTGCTCTAACTATATGTCACAGACTTTAAAATTGCCTGGAAAGTAGGTATTTATGGCTTGAAAGTGAGTTTGGTGAATGTTTTCTCTGCAAGTTAAATTCTCTCCCTCTCTCTGCACACGCTACAATCCTCAGTTGCTGCACACTAACATTTTTCTTCTCACATGCATTCTCTTCTTTTTCACCCAGCACCATAAGAGTAGCACCAGCTCTCATTGTCTTTTGCTTAAATTGTTTGGATTGAATTGAAAATACTTCTGAGTGGTATGGGGGGGGGATGAGTGATTGGCACGGTGGTTTCACAGTGTGTGTATTGGGCAGCAATCCAAGGACAAGCTGTGCTGAGAGAAAAAAAAAAGAGAGAGAAACAGAAACATTTGGAAATTTATGCAATTCCCACATCTGAAGAGATACTCATGGCCCACCCTCCTGCCAGTCTTCAAATTGTCAGTGTAAATATGTAGGCATTTTTAAAATGAACTGAAAGAATAATGGAAAGCCGATAAGATCTGAGCTCTGCAGTCTCTCTTGCACTAAGAGGCCAGTGAGTATCACCCATTTATCACTGAGGTGCTCACAGTCTCAGATTACTGCCAGCCTGGAAAGCTGAATGCTCTGCAGGGACACAGAGAGAAGAAGAGGAGATAATCCTCTTTAAAACAGACCGACCTCAGACATTTCTACCTTGGAAAGGGTTTCATTAAGCTTACAAGTTGACTAAACAGAAGGTAAAGATTGGCAAACAAGATGTATCTGGAAGGGAAACCTTCTGGTGTCTGTGCTTTCCTGAAGGCAGACGAGAGACGTTTCCCTCCTATCTTCTTTAAGTTCCTACCAATGTGTACTGCATAATATTGCCAGTATTGCTCACTTGTTTCACCTGCTTTTTCTGCATGTTCAGTGGCCATTCTCAGCCTCATCAACATTTTTGCCAGGGTTGTAGGTGATCACAGAGTCACAGACTGGTAGGGGTTGGAAGGGACCTCAGGAGACCATCTCATCCAATTCCCCTGATAAAGCAGGGCCACCTAGAGCAGGTTGCCCAGGGTCACATCCAGGCAGGTTTTGAAAGTGTCCAGAAGAAGAAGACTCCACAACCTCTCTGGGCAGCCTGCTCCAGGGCTCTGCCACTGTCACAGGAAGAAATTTTTTCTTCATGTTCAGATGGAACCTCCTGGGTTTGTGCCCATTGTCCCTTGTCTTTGATGATTCTTAAAACCATGTTTGGCCAATACACTATCAGTTGTCATTTAGGACTATTCACAGTTAGTGACTAAAAAATGGTTTATTTGGGAGAAGAGACCGACCCCCAATCTCCTTTTTGAGAGCTGTTGAGAGCAAGAAGGTCTCCCCTGAGCCTCCTTTTCTGCAGGCTAAACAAGCTCAGTTTCCTCAGCTGCTCCTCATAAGACCTTTGCTCTGGACCCTTCATCAAGCTAATATTTATTCTATACTCTTTATTACACTTATAATTTATAGATGTTTTAAGCTTCTGTTTTTGCTATGGAGCCATCGCATATTCTCAGCTGGGCTTGCTTAGATATTCAATATTGGTGTTAGTCTAAAAATGACCCATGTACTTTGGAGCCATGCTCGTCATTAGCTCACACACATGGGGAGCTCACCCAATCTTTATTCCACCTCATCAAAATGAGGAATTGCTTCTTTGTGCTCTTTTGGACCTGATGAGTATATTAGTTCCTTCAAGTAGGAAAGCATCAGCTGAAATGTCTTGCAGCCCTTCTGACACAGCAGAAACATGGTGAAAATGGCATTTGTGGATGATATGGGAGACCTGAGTTCAAGTTTCAGCTTCTATGGGTTGAACAGGTCTTCGAGCTTATGCCTCATTTTTCTTCATCCTGCTGTAACTGGTGTGCATGTGGTTATTTTTTTCCTATTTCATCTTCTGAATAAGATTCACTGAAAATGTTCCCATTGCTTATATGAGCTTTGCACAGTGATTGCTGCCGGGGCATTGCTGAAATAAAATCAATTAGAAATACTCACTTAGGTGTATTCCCACTGCTCTTACAAACGCCAGTTATGAACTCAGGTGACCCTGCTGTGTTAGCCATCATACAAATATAGGTAGACAGGACCTGCTGTGAACACCTTATTAACACAGGGAACATAAATAACAAATATAACTAAGAAAGGAAGGAAAACAACTCTACGAATTGGGTAAACATCAAAGGGGTTTTGCTCTGTTGATCTTACTCTCCTTTTAAACAAAAGTAGCTTTTCTTAAGAAGAAAAAACTCTGCTCATTTGTCTCATGTCCATCTTGTTTTCCCGTAAATTGGCTGCTAGTATACATTCAGCCAGCCTTAAGGTGACTTCCTAGGAATATGAACAAAGGGTTTTCAGGCCTTTCAGGATCTGTTTTTGTGTTTGCCTTCCAATGTTTCCAGTTTCCATGCTTTCATTGTAAGTTTGGTGATATTTGGCATTGCTACAAAGTAGAACCTTTTAATATAATGGCTGTAAAAGCATTGTAATTTTCTTTCCTTAAAAATCTCTGAGCTGTAGAGCAACCTAACGGTAACTTTCACCTTCTTGCAGATGGAAAATTAAGTAAGCTCCAGTCATACTTCCAGTTTCAAAGTCTCAGGCTTTCTTCAAATGCTTTAAGGCCTGTGACATTCATTTTATGAGGTGAGGAAGGTGGCTGATGTAGCCTGAGCAGCCAGATGGAGCTGGGTGGGAGTAGACCTTGAAACTGGAGAGAATTCTGCGTCTACAGGTCCAAGAAAGCAGGATTCAAAAGCACCACAGAGGTGACACAAGGTGGCAGCGAGGTTTTTTAGAGACCAATAAAAGTGTGGGTCTCACAAAATCTTTATTTCTCAAGGGCATAAATGAAAGCAGAAGAACTGTTTCTTCATGAGCTTTGATTAATGCAGTGCCTATGAAAGAAACGTGTAAGCTGGCAGTGTACTGCTGAAGACATGCATTGTTTTGTAGAGTTAAAAATTTGCAAGAGATGCCAGTAGAATATGTTACAAGACAGGGGGCTGAAGAATAGCTACCCATAAATATGCAAGCCTATTTAAAACTTTAAAAATGATTTTTAAAAGCAATATTTTACATTTCTCTGAATATTATACAGTCATACCCTGCAGAATCTGTTTTGTCGTCGATTATTTCATTTTAATATATGGCTTTACTAAGATGTGAATCGCATATGTAATTTAGTTATGTATGATTGAACAGTTTCCCAGGTCTGGGACATGTTGTCTGATGTCAGCTTCATTTGACGAAGAGGAAGGGTATCATTTTTACCCCAGCTTTATTTTTCACAACTAATTTCTTTCACATCTCTTTGATTCCAGCTTAAAAAAAAAAAAAAAAAAAAAAAAAAAAAAAAAAAAAAATTTGTCCCGTCTAAAAAAAAAAAAAAAAAAAAAAAAAAAAAACCCAAAAAACAAGTAGGTGGAGAGCCCCCTCTTTTTCTTTTTCCCTCCTCGAAGAGGATAAAATAGGAGAACAAACTGAAATCAGTGAAGTTCTGTGATCTCACTGAGACCATGACCCTCTGTGTATTTTAACTTGGACTCTTCACAAACTGCAGCTTTGATTGCAGAAACCTTTTGCTCAGATCCAGAGTAACTCCTGGGACAGTGGCTCTTCTTGTCATGGTTTGCTGTGTTGTGTCTAGCACAGGTCTCTGTAGAGGTGGCAGGAGAGTTCAGGCAGCTCTTCCCTGTTGATTTGTAATTGTGGAAAGGAAGGAACAGGAGCTATACACCCTAAACCACTATCATTTCAAAAGACAACAGTGTAAAAGAATTTCTAATGTGTCCTGGTTTGAGTTAGAACAAATTCTGTCCCATTATTTTACTTTTAAGCTCACTCTCTCCTAGCTAACTACACCTTCTCAAGTTAATGGCAGATTTTCACAGGCATTGTTTGCTTCTAGCAGTGGTAACGTTTGATATTTAGAGTTACTACCAAGGATTGGTGTGTGCAGAAAGGCTCCTGCTTAAACTTGCTCCTGTGCAGAGTAAGGTCACTGCTGCACCTTGTGTACCACGTTGAAGGTGCAGAAGGTAAGAGGTTTAACCTTCAGGGAGGAGTAGATAAGACAAGTGACCCTAAACTGACCAAAGGATTCCACCCCACATATGTGATATTCAGTATAAAGCTAAGGGGTCATGAGGCTCAAGCCTCCTGTTCAATGGTCAGTGTCCAAGGAGGAATCTGTCTGGTGTGCCTTTGATCCTGATCCATGTGATGCTGACTCCAGTGCCAGAATCCATCTCCTGAGTCTGGTTCCCACCTGCTGCTGAA
>NW_008587118.1:5663-13618 GCF_000691845.1 Merops nubicus | reverse complement strand
AGGCGTTGACTTCCCCAGTGCTTGCCCCACAGCATCAGTGGTGACAGTGAGGTAACTGCCATAGCGGGGTTGGGTTCCCTATTGGGTTTGTATCTATTTTTATATGCCCCATTTCATTGTTATTGTTTTCATTAAAGCTGTTTTAGTTTTCTAATCCACAAGTCATTGTCCCTTTCCTTTTCTCTGCCCCTGTGGAAAAGGAGAGGGATTAACGAGGGTATCTGTTATAGGTCTAGTTCATGGCTCTGACTCTAAAGCTTCACAGCCATTATGGAACAATAATGTGCACTTACAAATTCCTAAACACCCTTCTGTAATCCCAAGAAATTCTAATCCTGCACGTGTGCCCCTTCCCCTCGCAGTTCCCCTCCTTGTACGTCTTGTGTGGGAGATGTGGGTGCTCCAGCCACACGTGGACACTCTCCACACCCTGCTGACCCACACACCCTGGACAAAGCCCTCCAGGCATCCCCCCTTGGGTAGGTCCCTGTCTACAGCTGATCCGTGGTTTTTCAGGCTGGGCAGAACAGTTTCAGCCAGGAGTTCTGCACTGTGTGTTTTTGCAGAGGGAAAAGCAGGTGAGAGTTGGCACACATGAACTGAGTTTAACCTTTCTTGCTTGACTGTGAGCCAATCTTGACTTTAGCATTTCCTAAATGCTATTAATAACTTGGTTTCACAGCTGTAATGTCCTTTTAATGTGGGTCTATGAATGAATAATAGGTGACTGTATTCTTTCTGCTTGTTACTACCATTCCTTTTTCCTTTTGAAAGCCTCCTAATTGTACCTTAGAGCAGGACCATATTTCCTGACAGTTCTGGAAAGGCCTTAAAGAAGTGAGCAGCTAGGAACAAAAGTCATTTAATGTATTGGCTGGCTCTAAATAATGAAGCCCTAGTCTCCCAGTTTTGTGTAAGACACAGAGATGGCTTTCAAGATTACAGATGAATACTTCCTACAGCTGTATAAGACAGCATACATATTCTCTGGAGAAAGTAGGTTTTGTTTTCAGGGAAGCATTTTTTTTTCCTCCTAGGCAGTACTATCTCACACAGTTCCTTTAGGAATTCAGCTGTGCTTTTCCCTGTTTTCTTTTGGCATAATTAAAAGTAAACTTCAATTCCTTCTTGCTTGCCTATAAGGACAGCTCTTTTCCCCAGGTCTTCCAGGAGCAGAGGAAGAGAAATCCTTTCCCAGTTCAGTGCTTTCCTTTTACACTAAAGGCATCTCAAACATGCACATACACACATTTTCTCTCATGGAATTTGAAAAATAATCCTAAGATTCCATGACTTTGTGTGGCAATTCAAAAAAATCCAACTAGAACATTGTGTTCCTTTGGAATTAGTCTGGGGTAGGGGTGAAGAAGATACTTCTAAAATGTTTGTGTTTTGATTTTAATGTTTATTTTTTTCCCCTCCATCCCCTTCTCACTCTCCTTTTCTACTCTCTCTCCAGCTCTCTGAGTTCTTCCCAAATCTATGGAGAGTACAGGAGAAAAATAATCAAGAATTGGAAAATCCCTAACCTCTCAGAATTCTTGCCTGCTAGAAGGTTTGTATTCCAAAGGAGAATACTCAAAGAATCCAAAATTTAATCTTTCATGCTTTTTCTTCTATAAACCCCTGTGATCAGAGACTTCTTAAAAATTATTCTTTTAGGTTAAGATCAGCTCGTATTTTTAGACAAGAGTATGCAACTAAAGTTCACTGCACAAAGCATCCCATTTTAATAACTTAAGCTCATGAGAAAAGTGTCCCAATAATTCAGACAATTAACCCTGATACCTTTACAAATCTGTGGTTCCCCCTCAGGAACACTGAATCTTTTTTTATAACTTCAGCTTGGGAACTCACAGCCTAGTAAAGGGTATGTACATTCCCATTAGAATGGCTATTTCTTACATTAAAAATATAGTAAGCCATTAAACCCTTAAAATGTAATCATTAACATTTAGCACACTGCGCCTGATGCATTAAAAACATTATGTGCAGCTGATCTCCCTGACTCACTTAGGGAAATATCAAATGGCTTCAATGTACCTTTGCTTTTTCTTTTAATTTTAAGTGATATTGCAGTGTTGTCACTAATTTACCTCAGTGACTTCTAGTTCTGTGTGTTTATAATTTGAAAATTATAAAATATAATTGTATGCAGTCTTTTAGAGAGTTAGATCTGACTCACGATTTTTCATCCTGACTTTTGAGAAGTTTAAGTGTCGGTTTGTGAAGTAAATTCACTGTCATTTAAATATCCTCTGTTAAATCAATACCTACTGTACAATATGACATATACCCTAATTAATATTCATTCCTTGTCAATGCCACACATTAAATCTTTGTATTTAATGTTTATATAATGCTCAGATTTCATTTTAGAAGAATCTCCTTCTGCTCCTTGACCATGACAAGGTGCTAATATACATATATACATCAAATGTTATGCTTTGAACTCTCATACGAGGAGAAACTTGACTTCTCCATACTGACATTAAATATTTGACAGTATTTTGTAGCTCATCAGAACATTCATTTTTATATCTTCCTCAAGTTTTCCAGTTTAAATTGGATCTATGTGGACATTCCCGCCATTTTTTGAGATTGTGTTCCAGTGGTTCATATCTAGAGTTTTTTTCCTTTGGTTCATGAACAGTGTCAGGTCTCCTGTGTTTTACTCCATATTATAAAAGGGGAAATTATAGAATTCTTAATTTTGGAGGAAAAAAAACATTCTTCCCAATGAGCACAGCATTTTCACATCATAGTAACTGATACTAAATTTAGTGTTCCACGTGTTGCATGTGTAAGACACTGCATTTTTCAGTGCTCAGCTATCTTTTCTTTCATGTGGAAACTCTCCGGTGAGTGTGTGAGTTACTGTCAGTAAAGTGTCTCTGCCTTCTCCAGACGAGGGAAAGATATTTACATTTGGGATCTCTGTTTCCCAGGAGCTGTCAGAACAGATCCTTTATCATATTTTATTTATCTGCTGCATCCAGATGCAGTTGTGTGCTGGTTTTGGCTGGGATAGAGGTAATAGTCTTCACAGGAGCTGGTATGGGGCTGGGTTTTGGATTGTGCTGGAATCAGCATTGATAACACAGGGATGTTTTGGTTACTGCTGGGCAGCACTTACACAGAGTCAAAGTCTTTTCTGCTCCTCACACCACCCCACCAGAGAGTAGTGTGGGGTGTACAAGGATCTGGGAAGGGACACAGCTAGGACAGCTGACCCAAACTGACCGCAGGGGTACTCCAGGCCATATGACGTCACATTCAGTGTATAAAGCTGGGGGAAAAAAAGGAAAGCATGGTGGTGGTGTAAGGTGTTTAGACTAATGGCATTTGTCTTCCCAAGCCACTTTTACAAGTGATGGCACTTTCCTGGAGATGGCTGAACATCTGCTTGCTAACAGGAAGTGGTGAATTAATTCCTTGTTTTCCTTTGCTTGTGTGCAGCTTTTGCTTTATCTATGAAACTCTCTTTATCTCAACCCATGAGCTTTCTCATCTTTACCTTTCTGATTCTCTCCCCCATCCCACCAGGGAGGACTGAGTGAGCAGCTGGATGGGGCTGAGCTCCCAGCTGACGTTAAACCACAACACTCTGTGAACACTAAACGGTTTGAGGATTATTTGTCACCCAATCAAATCATAAAGAAATGGAACCTGATTTTTTTTTTTCTAGAAATTGTCAGAAAGCTCTTTCTTTATTATGCTCTTTTTGTTGCCTTGCAGCCCAGCTGAAACTGGAAAATGGTAAAAGTCACAGCAGAAAATGTCGTTTCTCTGGAATCTTCCCAACCGTATTGAGGATGGTGGGATGAAGTTTAGAGAATAATCAATATTTTATTCTGAGCTCATTTCTAAGTGTGTCAGGATGAATTAAACTCCTTATTGGACAACTGCTCCTAAGGAGAGACCTCAAATTCCAAACAGAAGTGAAAACTTCTGAAGCTGACTCAGTCAACTTAGTCAAAGTGTGGACAGGAATCCTGGGGCTGAATCCTCGCAGGGGAAGAGGGAATGGAACAAAGACAGACTGCACTGGGGATACATGCTTCAAAATGCTGGCTGACAGGTGGAAAAAGGAGCATTATCACCTCTGGCTGGGTTTTTAAAGATGATAAAGATAGAAGAACTGTTTATTTTCACTGTCAGATTGAGTGTCTAAACAACACAGGGTTGTGTTTTTATTATCACTCCATCTACCTCATTTTTAGTACCTTGTCCTCACCTCTTCTTTCTTATCGTTTGTCTACTATTTATACATTGTTTCCTAATCCTGAGGTCTGTCATTCTTGGGAAGGCTTTCTATTTTTTTTTTTCCCAGAACCTATGTTCACAACTGGAAAACATTAAGATCAATGACCAACAGATGGTCTTCTTGACATCTCTATTTACTTCTAACCTGAAACCCACTTGTCTTTTTTTTTAATCTGTGTTCCAAACTTATTTGGTTCCTCAGTCCTTTCCTCTTTTCTTCCTTTTCCCTAAGCTCTGTAGAAGTGTTTTGTTTTGGAACTGGGCTGGCTCTGTCCCTCTGCTGGAAATCAGGGAGATACTTGGGTAAAGAGAACAAGAATAGGAAGGATATGGAGTAACCTTCCCCCTCAGCTTGTGATAAGAACCTTATGATTTAGGAACAACCATGAATACATTCCAGTTGCCACAGTTAATAAGCACTAATAAAATTATGCTCTTGATTTCTTTTTTTTTTTTAACCTTTTCCATGATTATTTATAATTAGCAACTATTTATAAATATATTGTGGCCTGCAGCAATGCACTCCACAACTTACTGAGCAACGTCACTCCGCAACGTCAGCTATTCATGACGTGAAAACATACTTTAAAGCTGTGGCACGTTCAAAGTTATTGATTTCACTTGCTTTTTACTATGAGAGGCTGCTTGACAACCCTGTTTCTGTGCTGTTTACACACCTTTGCCCTAGCTGCTTGGGCTGTTTCTTTTCCATGCAAACCCCCATCTTTTTCTGTTCAGTTTTCATCCTAGAGAGCTGCAGGGATGATTCTCCACTGCAAACTGAGTGAAGGAGTGTTCTCAGCCATGCCAACTAGGTTGTCCAAACTTCCCTATTCTGCTGGTGAGCAGAGACGGCTTCCCAGGGTGTTCTGTGGAAATTGTTTTGAGGCACAAAGCAGTTTCCCTGCCCAGACACTTATGCCAGGAGATTAGATTCCACTCAGTGTGTCAGGTGCCTCAAGATGCGTTTACAGCACTAAAATCCATTTGCAAATCCAGCTCTTTCTGCCTCGGTGAAAGTCTACTGAGACAGCATGCTTGAGAGGGCTAATCATGCACATGCTTTGCAGCACATATTCTTAAGATAAAAAATCTGTGATATGGTAATATGCCACGATGGACACTGACTATAATTGTTTTTAATAGAAAAGCATATGCTTTGTTTATCTTTTCTGTCTCAGGCGCATGCTTCCTCCAAGAATTGGAAATTAAAATGTAATCTGTGCATAGCTGAATGGGGTCCCTAACCAGTAAGCAGATGCTCAGCACTCAGTGGAGCTAGAGTACATGGAGTGGCCAACCAGCTTTACAGTGCTGTAGCTCTGCTGTGTTTGGTACTCATGTACAAGAGGAATGGTGTGGGCTGAAAGACTCAGTGTTTTCAAGAGTATTAAAAAGGTAAAGAGAGACTCCTCAGTTCCTCCTGAGCTAAGGCAAAGGGAAAATTCAATCCTCTGTGGCAGATGCTTAACACCTACCAGTAGCAATGACAGAATGGCTGGGGTTGGGACTTTTGGAGATCATCTCATCCAACACCCCTGCTAAAGCAGGGTCACCCAGAGCAGGTTGCCCAGGATTAAATCCAGGCAGGTTTGAAATCTCTCTAGAGAAAGAGCCTCCACAACCTGTCTGGGCAACCTGTTCCAGGGCTCCATCACTCTCAAAGTAGTTTTCCTTATAGATAGAGCCTCATGGGTTTCAGTTCGTGCTTGTTGCCCCTTATCCTGTCCCTGGGCACCACTGAAAAGAGTCTGGCCCCATCCTCTTGACCCTCATGCTTTAGTTATTGATAAGCACTGATAAGAACCCAGACCTTCAATGCTTCATCTTAAACGTTTCAATCTAAAATCCTTCATGACAATGGCTTTCCCATCTTGGCCAAATGCACAATTTCTAATGCTTAAAAGGAACCCATGTATATGTAAACTTATTCTACTGTATGTCAGCATTTTTCTTGCCTATCAGGCAAAGAATCATTTTTAATGTCACAACGGATACACATTTTAAACTACCTGACTTGCCTGTAGCTATTGACTTAGACATTAATCCAATTGGATATGACAAATTGTAGTCAAGCCAAGCACTATTAAGTTTGGCTTTATTACTCTCTGCTTCAATTATTTTGCTGATTTTGTATAATTGCTGTGTTCTAACTATACTGGGCCCTGATTTGCATTAACCACTCTGCTCAGTTTCTCTGGACCAGCTGGTGTGGCCCATCTGCAAAAGGAAATGTCAAAATATTCCTGTCTAAGGAAGGTTGCCACAAGAGATATTTGAACATGAGGATTGTGGAAAGAATCAAATGAAGTTCCACAGAAGTGGCTGAACCAGTTTCAGTTGCCATAAATTATTATTTCAAATAAATTCTGTGTAGCTAACTAGACTGGATCTTTCTGATTACGAAGCTTACAAAGCTTCTAACAAAGCTTATGTCTCTCTGAAAACAGAAAGCTATGCAGAAGCAGCCTGCAATCCTGAATTAGAGAAACTGCTTATGAACATCCAAGTCTTAAGCCAATCTTTGATGTTGAGAAGTCCCTGTGTATGCAAAACAAAGCCATTTAATTCAGTCCTTTCTGTATCAAACCCCTAGTAGCTGTTATTCTACACACCATAAAGTAGATGTCACAGTCTCATTTTCAGGGGCAAAAGCTCATATCTCATGCTTTTTTGCCTTTACCAAGACATCTTTATTTCACATTGGTGAGAAGAATTACAAAGAAGGATATTCACAGAATCACAAACTAGTAGTGGTTGGAAGGAATCTCTGAGGATCATCTTGTCCAAGCCCCCTGCTGCAGCATGTTCACCCATGATCACATGCAGGCAGCTTTGGAATCTCTCCAGAGAAGGAGATTCCACAGCCTCTCTGGGCAGCCTGTTGCAGAGCTCTGTCACCCTCACAGGAAGGAAGTTTTTCTTCATATTCAGATGGATCCTTCTGTGTTCCAGTTTGTGCCTGTTGCCCCTGGTCCTGTCACAGGGTACCATGGAAAAGAGTCTGGTCCCATCCTCTTGGCACCCACCCTTTAGATATTTATAAGTTCATTCCAGAAATTGTTTTGTCACTGTTCCTTGGCAAAGGGGTTAACTTGGTTTCCTCACCTCCTGCTGTGTGGTCAGAGTTGAGAAAGGACATTGTACCCTCTCTACTCATGCATAAAACAGGCAGCTTTGGGTGCTGGTCTGTTTCTCTACCACGCTATCTCTAGGAAGCAATCATTGTTTTCAATATTTCTGTCTCCCTGTGTCACTGGAATATCACAAACCTCTTAAATGTCAATCTCTGTAATTTTGGGTGAATACTGAGTTTCCCGAGTTCATCCTTTACAGAAGAGCTCATCATTGAAGAGGCAATTTCCTTCCCAAGAAGTGAAGCCCTTGCTGAAGATGCAAGCCTCAGTCCACAGCATCAGAGGAGGTCTGATTTAATTCAGAGCTTGTATCTGGAAAGGGTTGAGGAATATATCACAAGCTATTTGTTTAGGTTCTTCTTTCTTTCTATCTATCTATCTATCTATCTATCTATCTATCTAGACATAGATAAGAAGACTTCCACACTGCTTTCATTAAGCAGCAACAGTTCAAATGCAGACAATGTAGAGAGGGACATAGATAAGAAGACTTCCACACTGCTTTCATTAAGCAGCAACAGTTCAAATGCAGACAATGTAGAGAGGGAAAAA
>NW_008587118.1:0-5640 GCF_000691845.1 Merops nubicus | reverse complement strand
ATTGGGAAAGACATGGTTTAGATCACTGAGGTCTGGAACAGTAAGTGAACGTAAATGTTTCACTGTTTCTTGCTCACTGGATAAATATTTAAGTTTAAAGTGAGGCAAAACTTACTCTTAAGGGTGAAAAACAGCAAACTATGAAAGGCTTCTGACACTGTGAAATCCATCCTCTCCCAGGCTAGCTGATCATAAAGAATGCCGCCTTTTAACATGCCTGGACAGGCTTTAAAAATGACTCAATAGATTGTAGAATTCAGCACATTTTCTTCCCAATTATTTTTGAAGAGAATCTGACAAATGTTTTCTAAGGGAGGAATGGCAGACTGTCTATTTTATTTTAGTTTTATGGTACTTTTATTTTTATCCTGTCATGAGAAGCAAATGGCAGAGCTATGATTAGGATAAGCCATGTAAGAGGGCTCAATCTGCACAATTTATAGTACAGCTTGCTTTAATCTGTCAGGGAACGTGTGTTATATTGCTTTTCAATAGAGGATAGAGCTCTGGCTATATATGTTAATAAATTCTATCCAGACAGTCTTAAAAGATGCCAACAGTTGCTGGAAGTACTTGGAGCAGAAACTGTCTGCAATTTTGAATCCTTTGAGGTCTCTCCCGGATAGTGTGGATTTCTTTAACAAGAAAACAGATAAAGAAAGCCCCCAGCAACACTGCTATCCAATAAATCTTTGGACAACCCATTAAAACTGTAGCTACCATTATATTTTTTAGCAATTAGGTTTCTGGAATTTACCAGCCTGATAACAAGACAGTAGCTGCTGGTGAGGTGATGCAAGTGCGGGCATTGGTCTCTCCATTCAAGGAACTCCTTTGTTGCTGGAACCAAGACATCATATTTTGCTACTCCTTTTCTACACGGAGAGAAGTATTTTTCAGGACAAGTTAATGTAGTATTGCATTAATTCTATTTTTGAAGCAGGATACAGTACATAGAGCAGTAGAACTGCAGGGCAATATGCAGTCAGGTATGTCTGATCAGATGCTAAATAGCTCTTCCCAGTAGGGAATATTTATGTGCTGCAAGACCCCCAAAGTTGTGATAAAACAAAATGCCATCCAAAACACAATGTAGGTTTGGTTCTTCACATGCATTGCGTATTTTGGAAGACCTTACTGCAGCCTTTCAGGATTTGAAGGAGCCTATAGGAAAGGTGGGGACAGAAATTTTAGCAGGATCTGTTGTGACAGAACAAGGGGTGATAGGTTTAAATTAAAAGAGGGGAGATTTACACTAGATAGAAGGAAGACATTTTTTACACTGAGGGTGGCAAGACACTGGCCCAGGTTGCCCAGAGGGGCGGTAGATGCCCCACCCCTGGAACCATGCAAGGTGAGGTTGGACAGGGCTTTGAGCAACCTGCTTTAGTTGCAGATGTCCCTGCTGACTGCAGGAATAGATGACCTTTAAAGGACACTTTCAACCCAAAATATTCTATGATTCTGTATTTGGTAAATCTGAAATTCCACACTGATATAGGATATTTCCCCCTGTTTATTTATATTTTTTTGGATTACCACTGCCATCTGGTTTCAACTCTGACACTTTATGATAGATTGATTTTCTTCACTGAGGGGAATGGGATAGGAAAATTAGATCTAGCATTTGCACTGATACATTCTGGTTTTGTATTATACAACAAGCTTTGAAAGTTGAATAACAGGATTCTTGAAATGTCATGGAAAATAATTGAGGGTTCTTAAAAAAAAGACTTTCCATATTGTTCTTCTAGGCTGTTTTGGCAGTGTGAGTTGCAAGAAAAAAGTCACAAGTGTGAACCCTGAATGTTAGTCTAATCTCAAAGGAGAAGAAGCAGTCTTCTCTGTTTAAAGTTAAGAAAATGAAATGTATGATCTTTTCCATTGGTTTCAAATGTTTTGCAAGAAAAGGCAAAGTTGTTGCTTTAAGTAATAGAATAGAAAAATAAAACCCATACAAGGTACTAGGGTGGCTGTCTAGTCAAAATTCACATTTAAACTTGTGTAAAGGTCAATGATGACTCCATTATAAGCACAGGGAAAGCAATAATAGGCAAAAATGAAAGTGAAATTATAATCTCATATTCACAAGAAAATCAAATTGCAAAATTGGAATAGCAAGTGCTCAGATCATTTGTGTCAGATCATCCTGGGGGTCCAAGGAAAACTGAAAAACTATACTCAAAAAAGACTGAGAAACAGTTTTTCTTACAACACAGGGTCACCTTTCTGGATCTGTGTAAAATTTCCACTGATTAGGTATTTTTCATATCCTAGATGGATTTTTTTAGAATATTTTCCTCTTCTGTGGGATTATGGCCTTTCAGTGCTACTGTCAAGGTGACTACTATATAATCTGAGTCCCAGTTTTTATTGTGGGTTTTTTTTTCTTTCCTTCTCCAGAATTATGAATAGGTGGTGTCAGTGTAAGGAGAAATCTCATTTAGGCTTGTAAATAAAAGTTACTAAATCTTTTATTTGTTCTCTTTCTATAGAAGGAACGAAGTAAAATAAAACATGAAAACCTGTCAAAAGAAGATGCTAAAGCTGCTATTTGTGTGAAAAGGTCTTGTGATAGCATTAGATCAGGACGTGTTTAAAAGTCACCAGAGTAATCCTATAAAATACCTGACTACTCAGACTTTTTTTTACCAACCCATCAATCAGAATGCATGTCAGCAAAATTGGAAGGTAGATAACACTTGCAATTAAGTTAGTGTATGTGCTATGGCCATGGTAATTTACGAGTATATAACAGGCCATACTGTGAGAAGGAGATAATCTTTTTTATTAGAACCATTCTTTTTTTTGCCTGTAGAAAAAGTACACAAAGTTGTGGCCTGAGACGTTTGATTCAAAACCAGGTAAGTCCTTTCTTGAAGTAAACTCCTGTTCTAGGCCAGCTTGCTTCTGGAGTGCCCAACTTGCTATAGAATGGTTAATTTAAAATCTATCAAATTGGGGAAAAAACCCAACATAAGTATATTGCTTTAGGTTTGTTCTTGTCCTAATGGAAAGCACTCTCTGAAACATGCATCATTCAAACCATCTGTTCCACAAAACCACAAACTTGCCTCACAACTAAAAATTCCACAATTTCATACCAATTTATTGCTGAGATATTGCCTTTTCAGTGTTTGACCTATAAAGCTAGATGTCAAGCACTCAATTATTTTTTCACATCAGAAAGTTCTCCCAAGAACTGATTGAATTCTTCTGGAATGAATTTTTGCTGAGACACACCAAACTCTTATAAGGCACTCCAGGTTGTACAGCTCTAACACTATTACATGCTCCCTCTCTCAGCAATGCATCTGGTTGTAAAACAGGTTATCCTCCAAAACTGTGACCTTACAAAGAGACAGATCAGTATTAAAAGTGATCTCAGTATTTTACATTAATGTTTCCAGGAAGCTTTCAGACTGTTTTAATAAAAAGTTGTCTAACAATTTAATAGAGAATAACTTCATGCAGGATTCTTTTTTTTTTTATTATTATTATGACAGGCTATGGATGTACTAAGGGCATGCTCACTAGATGTAGTAAGAACTTGTGATTCACTATAAAATGTTATAGCTTTTACAATAATTTCTGCAAAACCCAGCTGGTATCACCACTATAGTATCATATCAGAGTCTGCAAAGAGAAACAAAAACGTTAGGAAGTAGGAGATGCAGACCAAAATCCCCTGAAAATAATTTACTGTCAGCATCCACACCATTTCTATAATTTGACACATCTTCCTGCTAATAAGCAAGCAGAAAGTTTACAGGCATCAGCCATTAAAATGCAGAGTCTGACTCTCATTTATGTGAAGCCCAAGACACATTTTTGCCCTTAACAGTTCTTAAGGCACTGTCAGCTGAGCATGTAAAACATAAAGGAGAGAAAAGAGCAAGGAAGAAAGGAAAATGCACCTTCAAATAAAGCAATAGCTGTTTCAGAAGAGGGGCAAGTTTAAAACTGGTGAAAGAAGCAACGTGCTAAACACCCACTGGCATCTACCTGGGTGGAAGCAGTTCCCTTGGTTACTGCCTTCTCTCTGCTCCCCTCTGCTGCTGGCTTTTCACACTTCCCACAGGAAAATTTATACCTTCAAATGATAACTGCATACCTTGTGGCACTTCCAGCCAGACTGTAAAAAGCAATTAAAATATAATATACAGAAGGAATATAAACACTCTTAACAGATCTTAACTAATTCGCCAACTAGAAGTTACAAAAACACTTTCCCTGAAAGTAAGTTACCCATTAATGGCCTTATTGCAATGCCTTCCCCTGTTCCTATCAAAAGTCTTAACAGTGTGGGTTTTTTTGTTTTCAAAAAACTGTCAGAGAGGAGAAACCTTCTGAGAATTACTGTTTGTTTTTTTTTTTTTGGATGACCAACAAAAATTTCAATTACATGCTAATTCTCTTTGTTTCCATGAGAAAAACCATGAAGCTTCCCCTAGGCCAACACAGGTTATGAATTTTGTTGTGGCAACAGGCAGAGGGAAGTAGAATGCTCAAGAAAATTATGTGTTCTGCAGAGAGGACTCCAGGTGGCACCAGAAGAGCTTTCAGTCCAAAATTTCTTCTGGAGTTGTGACCAGCTCTGCAGCTCCCATGCCATGGTGCATTCAGAAGATGAGTATTTTGAAGAATATTTTATGCAGTGGAAAATTTTTTCCATTTATATTTTTCCCATTTATACGATAATTTGCTTAAATCTTTATCAAATCCACACAGCCTTTAATGAATTTATGGTTTGGGTGATGTCTCAGTCCTCCAGGGAAACGTGTTCTAAGACAGCATAAGCAGTAATCTTTGCTTTACAGAACGAGAACACAGCATGTGAATGGATTTTTAGCAGCACTGAAGTAATGTATTACCAATGCCCTGGGAAAATTCGCAGGTGTAATGTAGTATATACGATCTGAGATGAGTTAGGAAACATTAATTATAGGCATTGATGCAGTAAATTAGTTTATACACTTTGCCAGCTTTGTACAAAGAATGATTGTTCTCTACATACACTACAAAAGACACAAGTTCGAAATGTACTTGATCTTTCCTGGCAATACGAATCATCTGTTTGGGATAAAACACATCAATAAATGCAGTATTTATTTTCTAACTATAGGGATGTGTAATTTACTTCTATTCTGCCTGGGGTTTTCTTTCTTTGTTTTGTTTTATGAGACACGTGCAAATATAGCAATGAGGTGTACTCCCCTCCCTTTCCATCCATTAGCACCCTCAGTGTGACCCGTGTTCCCATACATGGGACAGCCAGACCCTAAAGACCCTCACTCATTCGTACTGACACTATTTTCAACCTAAGTGTTTGGAAATTTAAAAAAATCTCTTTTTTTCTTCAATTCAGCCTTATTTCAAACAAGCATTTGAGCACACCTTAAATGCTTTCCTCTTTTATTAAATGTTGCTCATTTTAGTTAGAAATCATATGGCTAATTTATTTTCCTATACACTTTTGCCTCATTCTGATGAAAAGTAGAGGGCTAAAATTTTTATGTCATAATTTTCAGATGAAATCTTTATACTGTAATGTGTTACATAATTATCAAAACAATAAAGAACAAAAATGATGGACCGTATTTCAATATGTAAGAAATAAAATAAAACAAAATAAAATAA
>NW_008587117.1:0-684 GCF_000691845.1 Merops nubicus | reverse complement strand
GGGGCCATCGCCGGGACAGTCGCTTCATGGCTCAGTCTCTCACAGGCCTCGGAGGAGGTTCTGAGGAGCCCAAACCATCCTTCTGTGCACAAGGGATGTTTTCCATCTCCCGGTGGTGATGCACAAGTTCTACCAGAAAAAAAGCCTCAGCCTGGTGGTATTCCTGTGGATCACATTTATTCTCAGGGACGTGTTCCCATTTGTCTTGCCCGGGTCGCCTGGTTAGGATAGTGTGTTCCCACAGCTATTACTGAACAGACAAAGCCATAATCCTGCACCCTTTGTACAGGAGCCAATAGTTCAGTTCCATTACCTGCTGTCATTGGAGGGGCACAGGTCAGAGCAGCACAGGTCAGAGCACTGCTGCTGCTCATGGTTCCTCCCAGAACAACAGAACCGCTCCCGGAGGGCCCATCGGGAGCAGAGGAGGGGTCCCCTTGAGGGTCCAGAGGGGGTGCGGTCGGCTGAACAGTTTCTGACCTGTGTGTCTGATAATTCCTCATTCTCCTGCAGGGCTTCTGCATCCCTCTCTGTTGGTATAACCTCCACAATTCATTGGTATCAAGGCCATCGATGTCAGTAAAAGGTGCCCCATCCTTCCCCGGGGCAGTGAATAACGGCCCTCGAGACACCCGAGGGCCGGTGCTGTGACCACCAGGGGAAAGGGGCTCCCGGGGGCTCCCG
>NW_008587116.1:0-2836 GCF_000691845.1 Merops nubicus | reverse complement strand
TCCGTATGTACGTACTTACAAAAAAAAGTGACCAAGTGAAGGAACTCAGGGGACGCTGTGAGCGTGGGACAAGGGCTGAATTCGGATCACGGGGGACAGGTTGACCCTAAGAATCTTCTGTGCTCTCCTTCTCACTTCATCATCAGACAAAGAGTTGCCCACTTTGATGGCCCGGAATTTCAGCAGGTTCAAAGTGCTCCGAGCCCGTCGAGATTTATTTTGGGCAGGGATGGTATTGGCTTTCTTCCTCTGTGGGGCTTCTCTTGCCTCCACAGCTCTTCTCTTCTTCTGTCCAACACCCTCTCCTTCCTCTCCATTTTCCCCACCACAGCCTCCTTATCTCGGATTTTCAAGGTCCTGGACTGTGGTGCAGCAGAGCAGCCCTGGGACGAGCTGCCTGTGAGTCTCCCGTTGAGGACTCCCGAGGCTTTGCAAGCATTGCTCTCCTGCAGCACGCCACCATTTGGTCCCTTCAGAAGTTTTAAAGCAAAGGTGGCAGGATCCGGTGCTTTCTTTATCGAACGCTTGTACCTCCTACCTTCCGTTACTTTAGCGGCCTTGCCTGAAGGAAACTGCCTCTGTGGCCTCGCGGCCTTGAGGAGTTTAAGGTCCGAGGGCGAGATCCCCAGACGCCCTCGAGAGTACTTGGGCTCCAAACAGGCCGCGGTCGTTTTCAGGGGCACCAGAGCTTCCAGCACCACCGACAGCCTCATGGCGGGATACACGTCCGGGTACATGCTGGCAGGGAAGCCCACGGCCGCCGCCTTGGGCGCAGCAGATCTCGTCTGCTTCAAGGAGCTCAAGAGGAGATTTGTGGAATCCCCTTTGGAGACGGGCTGAGCGGAGACTTCTGGAGAGGACACGGAGATGCTGGCGGGCGAAGCCGACACCTCCGCCACGGCCGCGGCGCTCCTGGCCGGACTCTTAGCGGCGCTCTCCTCGGCGCGACCTGGCGTGTCTGCCGTGCAGGAGCTGTACCCGTACACATCCTTACTCCTCAGAATCGTGGGCTGGTAGCCCTCCTCCTTCAGGCCCTGAATGAAGGCCACCAGCTGGGTCTCTGTGTCCGAAAGGTCCTTGGACATCGGGTTGAAGACTCGGAGAGCTTCCTCCAGCACTTTCTGTCCCGCAGAGGAGATTCGTGACCAGGAATGGACAGCTTTCTCTTCCACATTGTTCACTGCAATATTCATGGCATTAGGCAAGTGGGGGCTTCAAAATGGTCCAAACTGCTGGAAAAACAACCCCCGATACCTCAAAAGGAGAGAGAAGACAGTTAGCTTACAGCAACTGAAATCATCCTGCCTGTTTAAGCAGGGACCTGAAACCATTAAGCCCAGGCATGGCTACTCACAGACAATGGTTTGGAGTCTGGGCATAACCCAAGTTAGAAGCATCATCAAGAAAATCCTGTCACTGATTTGTCTCTGAAGTAAAACTAAAACACCTCCTGCAAAACTATTCTCAAACCTACACACAGTTTTCAGGCCATCCCATCCAAACCACCCTAAGACAAAGGTTCCCAACGGTCAGCTCAGTAAAACCTTCAGCTCGTTTCCAGTTTGAGTCTGACATGGCCCAGCTCAAGGTCAGCAGCTCCCGTTTTCGGTCGGAACCGCAGCGCTTCGCTGTGCCCTCTGCCTGCTCACACACCGCGACTGAGCCACCTCAGCACCACGCAGCCTCAGCACTTCAAATGTACCCCAGCAACACGTTCAGTTTCCCAGCTTCCTCACTGATTCTGCTCAAAAAATGGATTCTCAGTCCCTGCCAAAACCGCAGCTTCCTCCTGAAGACATGACAGCAGCGCTGGAGGCTACTTCAGTTGCACTTCCTCGATGTTGAACGCTGTGGCAAGGCAACACCGCTCCTCGCCTCTGCCTTGTTTGAACAACGATCTGCAACTTGCTGTCACAGCAAGCTGGTGTGGATCCAAGGGCACTTGCTGCCAAGGGAGGAGGAAGCAGGAAATTGAAGCGGGGAGGCGTGAAGGATAAGCACGTCACTGGGGCCAAGCGTACAGCAGCCCAAGGGACAACACTGGGACAACAGCACTCATTATTGCTTTAAATAATAAAAAAGGGACTGAAGAACGGTCCAGGCGGGGTTTTGTGATGTGCTCAGGAGAACTCTGATCCTCTCACACTGAGCTCGTGGCTCAGCCAGCTCTGCAGCTGTACTGAGAGGCTACAAAATCTTTAGCTTCATCGATACCCCTCAAAATTCAGTGACAGATCCTTTCCAGGGAAGCGCGGAAGGTGTTGGAGACACTATCAGAGAGGGCAGGAAAGCTGTGACAGAAACATTAGCGCCTGAGCAGACAGAGAGCAAGGAGCTGCTCATGTCTGACGTTCTTCCCAGAACTCTGGTTTCTCCACAAGCCCGGGAGCACTGGTCCTGGGGCTGCGGCCAAGCCACCACCGGCTCACGAGCAGGGAGGAGATGCGAGCAGCCACAGAAGGGGAAGCACAGGTCAGGAGGGGAGTAAGCGCCTCCACATGACGTGCTAATCTCAGTCAAGTGTTCTGCAGACGTCAGGGCAGAAGGGGGATTTGGAGGAGGATAACGTGGTGGCTCTGCAGCAGACGGGGATCTCCTGGGGGGTTTTTTTTTTGGCCAGCCACAGGTTTGCCACCTCCACAGCGAAGCCAGCAGGGATGGAAAGCTTAATCCTGATCTGGTAGAGAAGGAGAAACCAATGGAGAAGCACAAGTAACAACGTGCATTCGAGGGGCAGCAGAATGGATTGTCCTCAGGCTGCAGCACGCCCGGGACCAGCTGGGACACCTGAAGGGGTACTCTGATGTTGAATGGAGAGGCTGTGACACCTCACGGG
>NW_008587115.1:64299-66725 GCF_000691845.1 Merops nubicus | reverse complement strand
TTCCAAGCCTCAAACCACAACAATCAGGTACATTTCTTTTTAAGGGGCAGACTTCCAACATCTGGCATACTTTTCAGGCGTTTTCTTCCTGCTTTTATTAGAAAAGGGATGGGGGAATATATTATTAATGAATCTAATTATCATTGATTGAAGCTGGCAAATGTTATAGTTATTTTGATGAGGACTCCCAAATACACTTGCCACAACAGAACAGTTAAAACTAATAGGGTTTAATAGTGTATGCTGAATAAATTGGGAGAGGTAAAGTACAGGAAGAGCAGTGCAGAGGATTGGTGTATACATTTTCAGTGCTGCCCTGGAGTGGTGGTGTCCTAGCCCACTCTACCCAGTTGCAGCAATGTGCTGCTGGGCGTGAGCATCATCAGGGAGCTTTATCATGCAGGATCCAATCTTTATCCCACTCTGAGAGGGTAAGCCTTCTGCTCAGCAGTAGGAAGATATGATTGTTTCCCTTTTCGAATCCGTCAGAATAGGTATTTATACGTGCAGCGTCCTGCACCTGGGCCGGAGCAATCAGCATTATCAGTGTAGGCCGGGAGGGGACATGCTAGAGAGTAGTCCTTTGGAAAAAGACTTTGGGGTACTAGTAAATGAGAAGCTGGACATGAGCCACCAATGCGCAGCGGCAGCCCAGAAGGCGAATTGAGTCCTGGGCTGCATCAAAAGAAGCGTGGCCAGCAGATGGAGAGAGGTGATCCTGCCGCTCTACTCTGCCCTGGTGAGACCTCACCTGGAGTTCTGTGTCCAGCTCTGGAGCCCTCAGCACAGGAAAGACATGGACCTGTTGGAATGTGTTCAGAGGAGAGCCCCAAAAATGATCAGAGGGCTGGAGCACCTCTCCTGTGAGGACAGGCTGAGGGAGTTGGGGTTGTTCAGCCTGGAGAAGAGGAGGCTCCAGGGGGACCTTATAGTGACCTTCCAGTACCTGAAAGGGGCCTACAAGAAAGCAGGGGAGGGACTATTCACAAGGGTTTGTAGTGACAAGACAAGAGGTAATGGCTTTAAGCTAGAAAAGGGTAGACTTAGGTTAGATGTTAGGGAAAAGTTCTTTAAATGTGGATGATAGTTCACTGGAATAGGTTGCCCAGGCAGGTGGTGGAGGCCCCATTCTTGGAGACATTCAAGATCAGGCTTGATGAGGCTCTGAGCAGCTTGACCTAGTTGGAGATGTCCCTGCTTTTATAGCAGGGGGGTTGGACTAGATGACCTTTGGAAGTCCCTTTCAACCCAATACATTCTCTCATTCTATATTTGATTATAAATAAGGTGACATGATATATAATGAGAGCATGATATGTTATTGTTTGCAAGAGCACATTCATGTAGGTGGTGTTAATTTGAAAAGTTTCACTCTGGAGAGCCAAGTAATATGTTGTGATTGATAGTTATCGAAAAATATGTGGAACATACTTGAAGAAGTGGAGCATTGATTTGCCCTTTTTTTTCTCTTTAAATAGCTTAAGGTTATTGATTTTTTTTTTTTTTAACCAGTAGTGTTTTTTATGCTATGTGAGTACTGCTTAGCTTCCATAAAAGTCTCAGTATAGTCCACAGAAACAAATGGTTGGAATTTGAAGTATTATAAACTGTTTTTAAAAAATGCAGATTTGAATAAGAGCCAGAACAGACTTAATTTTTCTGAAAATTCCCTGCTTGTTGCCTGGTGGAACAACTGCAGCTGGGTGTGTACCAGGCTGGTTACGGTGTGCAGGAAAACAGAAAATTGAGCTGTCCCATCTTTTGTTGGGGCACAGTCTCCATTTGACAAATTTCTCGATAGCTCTTGGTGAAAGAGTGACCTCCCATCTCATCTGTCCTCCTATGATGGACAAGATTGCATGTGCCTCTTCTTTCAGAGCTGTTGGTCCTGGACTTGCAGTTCACGTGTTTAGGAACTTGACCTTACCAGCAAAATGACAGGCCCTGACACTTCGGTGGGTTGGTTATGCAATCTGACCCCCCCTTTTACTTCAGAAAAGACAGTATGTGTTGAATATTTCTGTCTAGGCAACTAATAGCTGCCTAGTTTCGTTTCTTCTCTGAGGAGCATTTAGTCTCAGCATCCTCTACAAAACCTGGGGCAGGATATCCCTGCTCTCTTGCTTCTCTGAATCTTGTAATGTTTCTGTCTCGATATCTTAAGACAACTTGCTGCTGTCATCATTTCTTGCTGTCTTCATTGCTTCCCCTTTTCTCTGCTCTTTCCCACTCCCTTCAGTCTTCAGATTATTGCTGATCTGGTGCTGATCAAGCAGCAGAAAGATGTGTTCAGTAATTTAGGTGCAACCTCTTCTTGTCAGAGATTTCACTTGAAACATTTAGTTTTCCTGGCTACCATCCATTGCATTCACCAAAAGCTCTCTATCTGAATAACTCTTGTCCAACTTTTATGCCCTCATTGTCCT
>NW_008587115.1:288-64268 GCF_000691845.1 Merops nubicus | reverse complement strand
AGGAATGCCATTTTTTAATGTAGATTTTATTTCCGTATAAAGACAAAAAGTAGCAAAGGCTAACTCAGAAGTGAGGATACTTCCCTTGCACACCCATATCAAAACTGGGCTATACACTAATCAGAAAGCAAGGAGCATCTGCCTTCTTAATTGGATTGTTTTAAAATTTTATGCTGTGTATGCAGTTTCAAATTACAGCAGTGATCCTACAACACTGAGGTCAATGAAATTACTGATATATGCATAGTTATTCATGAGACAAGCCTTTTCAGACTGTATTTATTGGTCTGGGGAATCATGCAGAATAAAAATCAAGTTGAAACTATGGGATTTTTCTCTTTCACTAGAATTCATATTTTTAAGCAAATTTGCTGGCTCTTTAATATTTATGAGGAGCTCTAATCTTTTATTATACATATTTAATTATTCATCTGACTCAGAAGTTGAAATAAAACCGGGAGGGTTTTTTAATCTAAAGGGTATCTTCAGTTTTCTTTCTTCTATTCTTTATATATTTTCTTTTAAAATGTAAAATATTATTGTGACTCAGAAAAATCATCAGAACAGTGTTTAAATACTTAAATATGGCTATGTCCTCAAGCTCCCAAAAATAAGTTTAAGCTACTGCTTAAGTAAGAATTGTTCTTCTAAATTGGGAAAATAGAAGGGAGAAACATAATTCATGTTCTTAGATTTGGCAAATTGCTAGTCATATTTATCCTGTGAACTTATAAGTCCAAAAAGGTTTTATTTTGTTCTGTGTCTCAGCATTTTAGTCCATAGGTCTGTTCCACAGCATAACTGTCCATTCTTTAATTTTGACTGCAGAAGTGTGTAAGCAACTTTCTTGTTTTCCTTCCAGTTAGGCCTGTTCTGATGCTGTGTATTGATGTAAAATATGCAGTCAATGTTTTAACACTGTTGAAATACAGCATAATCACAGACCTTCTCAGGCTCTCTTTTCCTCCTTCTCTCTTTTTGTATTCCACCTATTAAACTGAAAATCTTTGTTGTTAACTACCAGGAGGAGGCATACAAGAGAGTAAGTCAAGCTGATAAGATTGCTCTGGTCTATCATCTTTAAATTCCAGGTACCTATGCTGCATTTTGCTGTTGTGCAGAGCCTGGTCACAGCTGGTCTTACCTTTTACTTTTCCTTAAACATCTGTGTACTTGAAATTGTTAATTAATTTCTTTTCTGAAGCAAGAATTTTCATACTGACTTTTTAAAAAGAATCTTCATGAAGTGCAGTGCCAAGGATAAGGCATTGCACAACCATGAAATAACCTCAAATCCAGCTGGTGGTGCAGGCTGAGGGTGACAGGGAGAAGATCTGCACAAGTTCCAGCAAATACTAAGATGGCAATACCATGCATATCTGTCGGTTCGTTCAAAGGAAGCCTTTTGAAATAAGCTTGAATGTTGCAAAATCCTTTGCATGTTACTACACTTGCTGTACAGATGAAGGTTATCCAAGGCTGGGTTATGGCAGTTAGTGTTAGGCAGTGCCAGCTCCGACTTGACTTCCCAGATGGAAAAGGGGTTGAAAAGAAAAAAATGCTTTTTATCAGATTCAGCTGCAGAAGGCTCTTCATCCGAAAATGGCTAGGAAAAAAATCAAGAAGCAAAACTATTGACACAGAGGAAAAGATGGTCTTTAACTGAAATCTTTATAACAGTGTAGCTTAATCTGATATCGTATTTACAGTTCATCCTAAAGAGAGATTCCAAGTTTTTGCAAAGTTTTGTTAACCAGTTGTAAGCTTCTCAGTTTCACTCCTAACCTTGTAAAAGCTCTGAACTTCTGTAGAGTAATTTGAAAACATTCAGATGAAAGATGAATGTGTGTGCCTGTGTGGAACCTTCTGATGAGATTCACACATTTTTCTTCCCACCAGGTTTGGAGGAGACCAGCCCGTGTACATCAATATTATTAGAGATCCTGTCAATCGATTTTTATCCAATTATTTCTTTCGACGTTTTGGAGATTGGAGAGGAGAACAGAATCACATGATCCGAACGCCCAGCATGAGGCAGGAGGAAAGATATCTGGTATGTTTAAATGAAAGGCTCTAATGACTGGTTTCCCAGTGTTGTTACATAATGCTGAAGTTCAAATTGGATGTTTGAGAAGGGGAGGACTTGCGGCATCTTTTGTCTTGCATTTTTTCCTGTGTCTTTGCCTTGCCTGGTCCTTAGTTTGGTGAGCTTTAGTATGTAGAATGTTGCTGATGAATTCAATGATCCAGTTTGATCTTGTATAAGCTGACAGCAAGTCTCACATTGCCACCTTTGAATTATAGTCCTTTTACCAAATTGTATTTGCACTGTGTAGTGGTGAAGCATAATAATTATGCCTGTATTTATCACTGTGAATATTCAGACAGGTTTTTAGGTTGAAACAATGTCTGTAGCTGTGCAGCCTCAGGAAAACTGGGTAACAGAGTGATTCAATGAGCCCAAGCCACTAATGTTCTTGTTGGTAAGTTGTGCGTAGTGTTCTTTATACCAGAGCTGTGATCTCAGTTCTTGGTCTGGTTTTGTTACTTTGTTTCGATTAAAAAGGTGGCAATAATGCTGGATAAACTGTTCATGATATGTTTTAATTTTGTGCAGCTACTGAACACCTGCTGGCCTTTGTCAGAGACCAAGGTGCTGTGGCAGCAGGTGTTCTACAAATGCTGAATGAGAAACACAGAAGCTGTGGAGAGGGTCGGTTTGTTTGGTCCTGATATCTCTGCATGCACACTGACACTTTCCCAAGAAGACAAAATGCTGCAATTAGTTCTCCCCTGCTCTATAATGGAGATACAGTTTGACTGGACTCGGCCTTAGCCACACTTGGACCTGCAGAGGGTTCAGTGCCAGAGCAGGGACAGGACAGCTTGACCATCTGCTATGAAATGTTGCAGGCCAGATGTAATGTCAGAACAAGAAAGAGGCGTTACTTTTGGAGAACAAAGAGAGTGTTTTGACAATGTTTTGGAGGGGCAGTAGAGTCCCAGATGTGGTGTGGATGAGCCACAGAGAACATGGATCTGAACGTCTGCTGCACAATACAGTTCAGTCCTAGCTGAGGTCAGATGGATCCAAGGAGGGCTGAGATTTTTTTTTCTGTATGACAAGGCTGTGTTGGTTTCTTTTGTACTTTACTACTGTTGTTTGTCATGCAAAGGCCTGTGAACAGATAAGCTTATAAATTAGGACTAACTGAAGGGGGAGGGTGGGCTGTCAGTCTCATTATGTATAGCCTTAAACTTTAATGATATCTGATATAAAGATATAAACATTTTGATAATGTTACAAAGGGTTTCTTATTTGCTGTATATGTATAGATACTGAAGAGATCCCTGTGGCATCTGAGCAGGATCTGACCACCTGGTGTGCCAGTTTGGGAGGCAGTCCCAACAGCTTTGCACGCTGTGTGTGTGGACTTGTTTCCTCATCTGTGAATGGGACAGGGAGTTTGCAGAAAGGAATGCAGGGTGGGAATTTTACTGCGTTATTGTTTTGTTAGAAGTGTCAGGGTTTTTTTTGAAAATGTTAAAAACGAGTGATACAGTCTGTACCTCACTGTGAGCGCCTCTAATTCTCATTTGAAGTGGGACTCGTGATGAATGACACCTCTCATGGCTGACTTGACTATGTAAAGACTGGGCAGCTTGCATTTTCTCTCAGGAACTGCACTGTGGAAGTGTGTTTGCTCAGCACCTCTATGAAGCAGGCTCTTAAGGAAAGAAAAGCATTTTAAGATTAAGTTTTGTGTGAGGTGAACTCTTGCTTAGCCATCAGGTTGTGATATCCTTAATGGAGGCATTCCATCCCCTCAATTCTGATCCTTACGAAGAAAAGTAGCTTGAAAAATAAAAACTGTCAAAATCTTGTAGTAGCTTGGGCACGGTGTTTTTAACTCTGAAAATCTGAACTGCTGACACTGCAAAGATCAGAAACAGAGACAGAGATTTTCACTGTTCAGTGATCATTTGAAATTTTCTCTGAATAGAGCTTCAGGCTTTTACTGTGTTGTAGAGAAAACAACCATTCATTCAGGAGTCAGAGAAGTTGTTTTAAATGTTTTGGTAAATGTCTGTGTTTACCAAAATTTAATTGAAAGCCAGGATAGGAAACAAGTCTTTTATTCACAAGTCAGATATGGGAGAGGCAGCTGCTGCAATGTGAGACTTCCCACCCAGATCAGCCAGCTCCTTGCCCCAACTCAGTGATTTCTATGCTGGAGCAAGTTGCTGTCAGTCACTTAAAGAGGTAGCTTCCAAGCTTCCCCAAAATGTAGTGGTAACACGTTAGAGTGGTAAATGGCAGAGAGGTAATCATCTGAAACGATGCAAATACTTCAGGTCAAGTCTGAAGCATGCCCATGTGAGAGTCACCCTACCTTATGGTCCTGTAAAATGAGATAAATTCACAAAAGTTAATTTAAATTCTTCATAGCAGATGTTTCAGGTTGAACCTAGAGTTAAAACACTTCCCTGAAGCGAGTAACCCCTTATCAGTACAGCTCTGAGTGCTGCTGGTACCAAGCAAAAGAAGAATATGCACTAGTTTATTTAAAGGCTTGAAAGTGCATAAGGTGGGAAGTATTCATGATAAAAGAGAGGGACTACCATAAATACTTGAAAGCTTTGTATTAAAACTGTACTTTCCAGAAGATTAGCAAATATCTAAAATTATCTTATTGAAACTGCAGCTTAAGACATTTTTCATCTTCTCTTAATACTTGTTAAAACTTTGATCTAAGACAGCTAAGGCTGAATGAGTGTATGAAGCGGTCTGGGCTGTGTATTGTTGCCCGAATTGCAGGAAGTCTGGTTACATGAAATTCTGATCCCTTCTTGGCTTGTGAATGTCATGGCTCTTAACTCACTCAAGTACAAGGTCTGAACATGTTTGAGCTAATTTCACAGAATGGTAAGGGTCGGAAGGTACCTCTGGGGATCATCTAGTCTAACCCACTGCTAGAGCAGGTTGTGCAGGATCATGTCCAGGTGGATTTTGAAAGTCTCCAGAGAAGCAGACTCCACAACCTCTCTGGGCAGCCTGTTCCAGTGCTCTGTCGCCCTCACAGGAAAGAACTTTGACCTTATGTTTAGATGGAACTCCCTGTGTTCCAGTTTGTGTTTGCTGCCCCTTATCCTATCACTGGGCACCACTGAAAAGACTCTGGCCCCATCCTCTTGGCACCCACCCTTTATAAGCATTGCTAAGATCCCTTCTCAGCCTTCTCTTCTCCAGGGTAAACAGCCCCAGGTCTCTCAGCCTTTCCTTGTAAGAGAGATGCTTCTGTCCCCTAATCATATTTGTAGCCCTCCATCGGACTCTGTCCAGTAGTTTCCTGTCTCTCTTGAACTGTCAAGAGAGGTTTTGTATAAAAAACGTAGTTCAGTAAATTAAGAACTTGTTACCTTCGATGTAACGTTTCAGATCTTCATTATAATTAGCAGTTAAGTTTGCACCACATCTCTGTCAGGCTCAGCATAGTCTTTCAGCTTCATCTCTGAAAATAAATACGCTATTCTCAGCTTAAAATAAAAATATTCTAACAATGTTCAGCCTCAGTTATGCTAAAGATTACTCATGCAAATAATTCCATAAAGGAGCATCTGTCTTTTTGTCTTTTAAATTAAATGTTAAAATTTTTGTCAAAAGTGTGTCAGATTACTACAAAGGGGGGAATCAAAATTCAAAGGACGTCAGGGAATTTACAAGTCAAGTTTCTTGCAATAGGGACCTCTCCTGTGGCAAAGATTGGCTTTTCTTGTTCAACATGTAAAATGGTGTTGTTTAGGTTATTTCCTAAAGTTCAAACAAAATTACAGAAAAAGCACAACTGTCAAACACCATAGAAGAGGTTTGGGTGTTTTTTTTGCATTTCTGAATTTACTTTTATAATGACATTGTTTTTCATTAACATAAGAATATCCGCTACAGGCATTTAACCATGTTTAATTCTTCTACCTCCACTAAAAGGAATGCAATACAGAATGGTATCATTACAATAACTATTACCCCTACATTTCTAGCTACAGCAAAAAATATTCTTTTACCAATTGCATTGGTTTTCTGGCAGCAGCTAGCTGTCTTATTTCTTATCTGGATAATAGAAATATTTAACCATGGATAATTGTATTGTTAATTGTCATCAGCAGTAACACACTGAGCTTTCTCCTTTGTGACTTCAGATGTTTCTTGAAGCTTTTCAGTCTGCCAGGCACATGGCTTCCAGGTGAGACCATGGCATGGAGCCCATGCCTCTGCCTCCTGATTGTCACTGTCACGAGTGAGTATTTCTGTATAAAAAAGGTAGTGGGAGAGCTGTCTGAGTGCAGGTTTGGTGGAGGGCCAAGCAGAGGGTTCATTTCTATATGGGATTTTTATGCTGAGAACCTCACAAGGGGCTACGTGTGCCCACCGATGAACCTGAGAACTTTTGGGGAGGGAGTGGCAAACTTAGTTACAATTGTTTAGATTGGAAATCTAAAGCATGCAGAGGTTAAAGTTATTTGCCTATGTTTGTGCAATGCATACCAGATATTAGGGTGTTAAATGTATAAATAAAAAAATAGGTTCTTCAGTTACTGAGTTCAGAGCCGTTGTTAAAAGACTAAACACTTTAGGCACCCACAGCATTTCCCTAGCTTTACCCCCATACATACAGCAGTCATTCTGCTCCCTGTGTTATGTATCGGTGCTGAGGTGGTTTGAACTGGTCATTGGAGATCCCACGAGGTGTCCTGAGCTGCAGCTTTGCAGCTGTAGATGTGGCTGGAGGATCACACAGTAGCATCAATCTCAGCGGCTGGGCCTGGGCTGCTGGGAGGGTAGGACTCAAGCCCAGCCACCTGTCAGCTGACCCAATTAGAACAGTTTGCTGCTTCTTCCCTCTAATGAGTGCTTTTAATAGTCTCCAGCTGTTCCCTTTTGCTGCTTTAACTCTTCACGGCAAAATTTCTGGCTGTTTTTGTAACTCTTCATCTGCTGTGTATACTCTCCAGCACCGTCTTTCCCTTAGCTGCTCTCATTTTGTATTAATAATTTATTAAACCACAGAGTTAATGATAATTTAGACCTCAGCTGGAGGAGAGACTGATTAAACAACTTATAAGATGTAACACTAAAGGAAATGTTTTCATGGCTGACATTTACTTTTCAGTGACTTTAATTTACAAACCAATATTTTATAATGCTCCCCTGTGGAGTTTGCATTCCAAACATTGCAGCGTTATGAAATTACACAAGGGCAAGAGAACGTGCCTTCCTAATCTGTTTTCATTTTGGAGCCTGAGTCAACTGCACATACTGAAGAAGCAATATGCCATTGGTAAAGATTGCACCACTAAAGCCTTTCATGTAATTTATAATACATACTCCTATTAATAGCAAAGATAAATATGTCTGGATTTTATTAAAACCATGCTTTTATTTTAATGTTACCACCCTGCATTGCATTCCTTTTTGTGGAGGTAGAATACAAGATAACCACAATGTTTTGCTTCAGGACATAAAGGCTAGGTATTTTTTCATGCTGTGTTATACTAATCTGAAAATTTCTGACTGTTGTAAATGTTAAGAAACTACACAAGAAACCAGAAGCCAAGTAGCAGAAGAGTCCCAAGCACTATGTACCCACAATCTTATTGAAGAATAACATTATTACAGGGTCTTAGCACCACCAATAAGCAGTATATGGTATTTAAGACATTCATGTGTATAGTAGTTTATATTTTTTTTATATGAGGACCTAGCTGCATTAAGTTGTGAATTATGAATCTTCATTTTTATGTCAGTTTTGCCAAGTTTCTTATTTGTGCCTTTCTGGCCATGAATACAGAGTAGATACTCTTCTGTGTTCTTTTTTCATTTTTGTGTGTTGTGGTAGCCTGGAAAACTAGTTTTTCTCCTGCTTTCTATAGGAAGCTGATGTTTTTACTGTGGAAAATCCCAAGTGCAGAGCAAAGAATCTATATTGATGCTGATCCTCTAAGGCCATATGAACTGTACAAGAGAAGAGGGTATGTCCATGTTGTATTTTCAGGAGATACATTTTTGGAGATTTAAGCAAGAACTAAAAGGAGAATTCTGATGTAGCCCAGGTATAAAAGCCAGCCTTGCCTTAAGGCTGTTAATTTCCAAGGCAAGATCTCTTAATCAGAAAATCTCTAATAATTACATAGTCAGAGCCTCATATGTACAAAGAAAAGAGTCATGTGCATAATGTGGATGTTCCTCAAATTAGTGACTACTCTGGGTAGCTCAAAACCTGATTTTGTAATTACATGCTTGCAAATGAATTCTACTACTAGGTAATGTGTATAAGACCGTTACCATTATAGACATCTCTAGCTGAATGTATTTTATCTCAATTTTAAATCAATTGAGTGTTCTTGGGTTTATGCTCTAGTGGTGAAGGTTTTGTTGTCTTACAACTCTGATGATCAAATGAATTTTTGTAATTTCCAAAATGACACCGAAGCTTTTAAAAATTTTAACAGTCGTGGCTATTCTCAAACTTGTCTTAAAAAGCTAAGATACTAATACTTGTTGATGCATTTCATACTTTAAAAGTGTATGTTAAACAATGCTGATAGTAAAGGGACCAAAAGAGATGCTGCGAAAATCCTGGATACAGTGAGTTTAAACTTTTTTTTCCAGTGCATGCTTTCCAGAAAGAAGTCGTCTCTTGGTTTTGATGTACAGTAGTTTCAGTATGGTTGAGTTTCAGGTGTTTTGATAATTTTTGTCTTGGTCTGAGTATTCACATTTTGAGCTCTCATGTAATTTGCTAATATGAAAGCAACAGGAAGACATATCTAAGGAGACACTTAAATGGTTCCAAATAAGTAATGACTTAACAACAATTAGCTGGCAAGTAACCATTGCAGGTGAATGAAAACCAGAGAATCTGTGTGTGATGTGGATGTTATCTTCAGTGCATAGTCCGACATTTTGTGTATTGTGAAGCTGGAGAGCAGTCTTTAATAGTCATCAAGTAAAATGAATTATTGACTAATGTTTGTCTAAAACTGGAATAGAATGGGCTTTAGAATGGCACTGTTTTATCATCCAGAAAAGAGTGCATCCAATTTCCATTTTTGTTAGTATAATTTTTAAAATTAATCTTTTAAAAGTTGTGTTTTATAAATGGCCTAAGTAACAGAGATGGGGCATTGACCAGCAAATATCTGTTTTAAAAATGATGTAATTATATATGTGTGTGTATATTTAGAAGTCTGACTTTTTTATATTGTATTCATGTTTAATTTAAAAATGTTTTGAAATTGTGTCTAATGAAATTGTGGTAGCCTTTCCTAGAAAACCTTATTAAATACTGACCCAAGTACACTCTTTGCTAGGAGTAGACCTGTTTGCTTTTCCTGGTTGTTCTTTGCTCTAGCCACCTTAAATGAAAACTGTTTTATTGGCAGTGTGATGGGAAAGGGAACTGCAGAACTTTTCAGTCCTCTTGATAGAGGAAGGGCAGAGAGGGGCAGTTCTCCCCTTACTGCAAATATATTGAGAATGTTCAAGCTGTGGTGTGATAATGTAATTTCAAGCAGTCAGATACTCACTTCACTCTGTAAGTGTCAGAACCTGCAGGAACTGACAACCCACAAGAATTTATTAGCCTGTTTTATTCCTTGTCTGTCATTCTCCTTCCTCTTCCCTTTTTGTGGTTTATACATAAGCTTTCTACCTGTCAGCACTGCCAGTGAAGTGAAATAAACTGAAATCCTGCTCTCTAGAACGTATTAGCTAAAGCAAAGCTGAGCAAAGCTCTGAGGTGGTGGATGGCAGGGAGAATTCAGGGTGCTGGCATTAGGAGAACTGCCTGCACCTGACGTGGTGAGGGAATAGCCATGTTTTTATTAAAGCATCCAAAGCTGTCCTGGGCTTTTAGGTGTTTGTCATCATCAAAATACTTTCCTATACAGTAATTTTTTGGTGGTAGTGTGGACTTTTCTGCTGACTGCAAAAGGACTGTGTCACACTTGTGAATTCTGTATTTTTAAGACTCTAAAGTAGTTTATTTTGAAACCATATTGAAGCAGAGATGGCATATTGCATGAAAAAATGTGCCCAGGTGCACTCAAGACTTTATTTATCCTAGTTCTTCTGAAGACTCTCAGGTTTATTCTAGGCCACAGAGTGCAATCCTGTGCCTGGTCCTGATCTCGCCTCACATGGACCCTGAGGCCCATTGGAGCACAGGGTGCTCTTTTCTGGTCAGCACCCAGGCTCACATCCCTGGAGCTGGGGCAAATGCACGGTGCCTGGATATCTCATGGGACATGCTGGAGAGGTGGGAGGCACTTCTCAGCCAGCCCACCAGGCAGAGCCTACTGAGCCTCCACAGCTTCTTGCTTTGCTGCCTTCCCCAGAGACCACAGTGTCTCAGCTGCCTCCACACACACCCTCCCAGCAGGTACTCATGATGAAGGGTCACTGCCAGGGTTTCTTTCACATGCTACAGCTGATATATTGCTATAAATAAGACTACTACAGCTTTAAAGTTTGGCTTCTCAATAAAGAACAGTCTAGAGTGCCACATTAAAAAATGCCAGCCCTGCTTAGTTTGACAGTGTAATCTTCAAATTAGGATATCATGTGAACTTAGGACCAAGAAGAGAGAGAAGGAGCTGGAGGAGTGGATGGAGAAGTGGAGGAGGTGCTAGTGGGAATGGGGGGAGAAGTCTCAAATTTGAAGGCCTCTATAGCCACTGTTCAGACTTGCTTGTCCTTGCAGAGGAATACTTCTTTCAGAGCACACAGTCTTTACCCTGAGTGCCATAGTGGAAGCTGTCAGGACAGGGAGTGTTTCTGTGCACTGCTGCACATGGGTTTCTCTGCACTGTCAAGTGTCAGTATCCTTCTAGTGTTAGTAGTAAGCAAATGTAACAGAAGATACTTAAAATTGTAAGGGGTTTACATTCACAACATTGTGAACACAATGTGTTGCATGCTGAGTTGTGTGTCTTTTCACTTAAAAACAAAATTGACCATAATTCTTGACTGACTAAACACATGCAAATAAAGGAGAGAACTGTGATGAAGCGCAGAGATGTGAATTTATTCTACCTCATTACAGAATGAGCAGATCTGAACTGTGGAATAGTTTTCCCAAAAATCAGGTACTGGCTGTCTAGTCAAGCTCTGTTTGCTTCAGTATACTCCTGTGGTGCAGAAATGTGCATTTGTGTTTCTGCAAAACAATAAACTGTTGGCATCTGGATGAAGATGTTCTCTCTTGTTGCTTGTTACTGCCTGGCAAGTGGCTGGTGTGCTTTCCTGCAGGAGTGCTCCTCGGGTGTCAGATATTCCAGAAAGCAGATTTTCCATCTTGGCATAAAGCGTATTGCTACAGATGATTTTTTTTTTTCCAGGGTGTTTTGTTTTGGGGTTGTTTGTTGTGTTGTTGTTGTGGTTGTGGGTTTTTTTCGTTTTGTTTTTTCCAAGAGAGTAATTTGTGTTATAAGGGTCTCAGCATACTAATAGCTTCAGTTAAATGAACTTTTTTAATATGGATGCTCCAGACTCATATTATGTGTCTTCCATTCTCATTTTATTCCTGAAAGGATATGAAGGGATGAGGGACTTCAGACAGTGAGGTGATGGATTGGCTTCTTTGCCAGACCGATAAGCAGTTGCAGTGAGAAGGGCAGCTGGCAAGTTTTGCTGCTTAGTGCAGTAGGTTTAGGAAGACCAGTGGCTTTTGTGCCCTGAGATGAGAATGGATTCACACCACATGTTCCAAGGCATCTTGGCACCTAAAGAACTGGAAACCCAATGGAAATAAAACCAGGCATCTGAAGAACACCGATGGCCGCGTGGAGTGTTTTCTCCTCCAGAAAGCTATGCACACCCTGATTTCTTCAGCCTTTTTTGTGGTGAATTCTACCTGGATTCAAAAAAAAAAAAATAAAAGAAATTTTTCATAACATGGTGAGATGATGCAGCCAGAAGAAAATATAAGTGAACAGGCTGTGACAAACCGCAAACCTGTAGTCGCCGACATTTGGAGTGTGGGGCATTTGGTTATGGTTTCCTTATAGTCGGTCAAGTAAGGAAAGGTATTGCTATAAGGAATTCATTTTTTGTCTTTCTTATAATTCCACCTTATTTAAAGAAAGAAATGAGAGAAAACAAGAAAAAGATGTCAGCTGTCTCAGATGTGCTTTTTTTTCTCTCTGAAGATGACTATTCAAAGTTGAATAACCTGATTCAAAAATACGCATGTCTCTCACCAGTAGGCTGATGGAGTTGCATGGTCGTGAGGTGATGGGGGCCTCTCTTAAATGCAAAGGTAATTCCATTTTTCAGAATAAGCAATAGACCTTCTGTGTCAGTTGAAAAAATACATTGCCCATGAACAAAGTTGGGAAATTCTCCTTTGAAGTTAGAGGAGTGTTCACTTTTTCTGATTTTTATTCTAAGCACTCTCTTCTATTTTGTTGACTAGTATTTTCAAAGCTTCTCTGGCCCTTGTAACTAGAGTTGCTTTACATAAAATGAAAAACAGAATGCACAAAAAACCCCAACCAACACAAAACAAAAAACAGCAAAGGGTGATCAGCTGTTTGTTTATTGTTCCAGACTCTGGAAAATGGACCGGCATTGTTTCAGCAAAGCTGCCTACTGCTCAGTGAATTATTGAAACACAAATTAGTCCAGTTACCTCGAACACAACTTTTTCCTATGAACTCTGATCCAGGCAAAGCCAGTCATTATTCATAACTGGGCTTGTCAAGAGTAATTTCCTTTTTCTTGGGGAAAAATCCACTAACCAGTGGCAAACAGGAAACTTTCCATGGTGAATATGGATTGCTAAATGGGGTATTTATTTTTTTTTTTTTAGAAGTCAATTTTCTGTTCTCTTTAAAAGGAAAAACAAAACTAAAATTCTCATCAGTAGTTGAAGCAAAAAAAAAAAAACATTTTCTCCAGAATGTAATCCAAAGAGGTGATGTCTTTGATAAACAGGAGGAAAACAAAGGATTTCACACTTTTCCCCTTCCTGCAGCAGTTATTAACCTCCATGATTTTATAATTGATCTTGCTATTTACTGTGCTTTTTGAAGCCATAGCACCTGAGATGAGGGGATTCAGAGATTCTGGATTTCTGTGTGGGGTGAGAAGCATGTTTTTTTTTTTTCCATAGTTCTAGAAAAGAACTTCAGATGAAGATTCAAGTTTCAAAAAAATAAAGAGGCAAATAAGAGAATTAATTATACCTCTGGACCTTGTAATTTTAGGATTTTTTTTTAAATACAGTTATCAATACAATGATAGATTTCTCAAAGTGAAAAGCAGAAGCATTTGTTCCATCTTGTGACTGCTGTTCAGAATGGCAGTGCTGCAAATCATGCAAAGTATTTATAATTTTCCAGAAAAGCATTAAAGCTGTTCAGAAGGAGGAAGATTGTAACTAGGGAAATTAGATAGGGGCAGCAGATAGCAACAGGGAAGCCACAGGCAGAAGCAGTGTGGTTTTCTTCTCTGCTCTGCAGTTCTTTTTGCATTTCAGCCCTGAGAGATGAAGTGAGAGATTCAAAGTCAGTCAACGCTGGGTAGAAGGCTGATAAGAAAGCAGATTTGAAACACTCATGTTTCTGGCTCTTTTCTCACCATTCAAGAGTAAAAGTGCCACCACAAATGTGGTAGGTCGAGGGGACATAAAATCATACTGTGCTGTATGATGTTTGTCATATATAATTTTTTTTTTTTAATGGAGATGTCAGCAGCAGGTTTCTTTTTCAGAGTCCTTCTTCATGTGACTGAATTATTTCAGGTGAGCATGACAAGTTGTTGGATACAGTCCCTCTCCCTTCAGCATCAATGAAAAGGAATTGTATAATTGGAATTCACAACAGCAGATAGTCTAAGCTGTAACTGAGCAGTATGTTGAAATAAAACTTAAAAGATGCTTCATCTAGCCAGTGTTCATTTTCTTTAGTGGAAATTTTGCTACACCTGCAGGAGAGAAGCTTCATAATTAAAAGAAATACTGCTTTACCGAAGCCTGGCATATTTTTTTTAGATTTATTGTGGCATATCTTGCCTTCTCCATGTGCATACTCACATAGTCTTTTATTCTGAAGAGTTATATGGAGGAAAGTAAACATTTTTCTTCCTAATTTTTGTCACATGAAGTTCTGTAAAAATCTATGGAAATGGAATGATCTTTCTTGTTTGTTTTGCTGCTGTCTTGGTGAGATGTATGAGAGCAGTAATATTTAGTGCTCATTGCCAATGAAATTGATTTTGTTTTAACTCATGGATTGCTTCTCTCTGATGGTATCTTTAACATTCAGAACTCAGTACAAGCTGGGGATGGGCTAAAAGGTTAATTCCCTTCCAGTATTCTCCCAGCTTTTGATGTTCTTTAGCTTACCGATTTCCTGAGCCAGACATTTCTTCCATATCTGTGTCTGATGGCCTTTGATAGACCTTTCTTCTATCAATATCTGTTCTTAATTTTATTTTTTCTTAATTATTCTTTTGTTGTGTTATTTTTAAACTCAGTTATACCTTTGTTGTCCAAAGGTTGTAAGGTTGTATCAAAGGTTGTATGTATCCTGTTGTAAGGACCTGTTCATTTACCAGCACTGAATTTCTTCCAGCCTTCTTTTTATTGCCTAATCAGCCTTAGAGGGTCCTTCATCAGCTTACAGAGGTCAGATTCCTTATCTTGTCTCATTAATATTCTATAAAAAAATTGCTACTGCAATATCAGCTCCTCTTTGTTATGCAAAATGTTGTCTCAGTAAAGATGCTATGCAACCCTACTTAGTGTCTTGTTTCACTTAGAAAAGTGGCCACTTTATTCCTGTCCTTAGTTTCCTATCCTTTATCAGCCTCTCCTCTGTTTTTTTTGCCTCCCTGAGAATTTAGGAACACAAGACTGCATTTATCACATCTTTAGTGACTGAATCAAAGACCTGTTGGAAGTTAGAGAGGCACAGCTTTCTCTGCTGGCATTGATTCTTCCCTTTGCTGGTTGTGTTCTTCATTATAGTGTCACCTAATACTAGCAGGTTCTGGCAATCTTCTGTCCATTTTACCCATTTTTTATAAAGCATCTTTGACTGTCATTGCAGTTTGAGACTGTTTTTTCTGGAATTAAGCCCTCCCTAGAGGGCCCTTTTCTGTATGTGAAAGCATCCCAAATCTCCTGTGGTATTTTTTGTGACACAATTTTTCATTCTAAGCAACCTGTCATGCATACCACTGCTTAGCTGTGAGCAGGACTTGCTCTCAATCCATGACACACTGAGTTTTGGTATTATAATGTGCTTGGCTGGACAGTGAGGCCTTTGACATTGACAGGGTTGTGTATTAGAGAGTTGGTAATCTGCAGTTTTATACTCCCCTGTATCTTCTCCAAATTGATTTTAAAAAAAAAGAAATGTAGCACAATTGGTTTTTAGAATCCAGCATTTCAAGTCAAACAGAAGAAGGTTCCAGGAGCCTGAGACATGAAAAATTATTCCTTAATTCCCTCCATGGCAATCTCTTGTTCAAATGAGAACTTACGTAAGGCACCAGCAGGGTCTTTTCTGCTTTACTTGGAGCTGAAAAAGCCTAAGTTAAAAAGTGTTTTGATATAGGACTTCTAAGAAACTGAAGAGAGTCCAGAAGATGGTCTTAAAAAGGAAATACTATAGAGAACTGTAAATCTTCAGATGAATTAAAATGTGATGTGAAACAGATGTCCTGAAGTTAATCCTTGTGTTCATCAACATTAAGACAAAAAGGAATTTCCTTAAATTACATTAAGGTGGTTGTGTATCAGATACTAGTAAAGATTTTCTGACAGTTGGAGCAGTAAAGCACTGATAGGAATTAGAGCAGGTATGGACGGTTTTATGAGATGATTGAACAAATGGCCACCCTAATTTAGATACATGCGGTTCTCCGTTAGCAAAGGATGGGCTGAAATGTTTCTCAATGCCTTGGGTCTTCTGTAGTAGCCTTTCTTGCTGGGATGGACAGCAGCCACAGCTGCACTGCATTGCCAGGTATGCTGAGACCACCCTGCTGGGTGGACCCTCACCCACCAGCTGCATCTCTGTCCACTTCCAACCCGCTGACATCAGCCTCGTAGCCAGCTCCAGGCTGAGGCTGTCATCTGTTAGAGAGTAACTTCATCTGTGCTCCAGAACTACCTGTTGTGAGTGTCAATTGCTGGATATATCTGTTGACTTGCTGCTTCTCTCACAGGCATTTTTGGCTAGAGTCCAGCAGTGCTGCGTGAGGGAGGACTGAGAAATCCTTGAGGTGGGGGATATTTCCTGCTCAGCATTTGCAGAATAGAACGTGTGCCATTCTGAATGGACTTTACTAAGGGTCATCATCCAAGCAGACTAATTTTCCAGGTTCTTTTATGAAGATGTGTTAGTATTAACAGATGTACTGTCTAGCTGCTGTTAGTTGCCACTGCAATTCTTCCTTGATTGCAGTATAATGTTCTGTGTTTTTGGTCTTCCCTGGATCTGTGCCCTCTATAACAAGGATGGTTATTTAATTCTTGTACAATTCTTGCAGCTGGCAGACACTTTTCTTTTTATGGCATAATTTCTTTCTGGGTTTTTTTTGTTTTTTTTTTTTTTTCATATGTTTCCCATATTAAGATAGTTTGAGGTGAAAAGTACAACTATGGAAACAATAGATATGAGAAGGTGGATATCTACACCTATGGAGTGTTTCCATTCTTATTGGTAAAAATGGTCTTTGACAAATTAATAATATGATTTTTGATAACAGGGAAGAGGGAAATATATCCACCTATGTATTTTCTCTAATGTTTTACATAACGATAAGTTATGTGATCTGCAAATGTGTTTAATGTTTGTCACATCTGAAGGGTAGTGTTGTGGGCATCATTTATCACTTCTGCTGTGTTAATGCCAGCTAAGCATTAATAGCTCAGCTAAAATAATACTGCTAAAATTCTGTATATGAGTCAGTAATTTATGCCTGCACTAGATGAAAATGTAGATGGTTAGCAGAAGACACTGTTTTGTTAGCTGCTGCTTCACTTGCTAAGATGCCAGGAGGAAGAGCTGAATATGTTGTTGGCAGGAAAATCAGGCAAATTAGCCCAGCCAAAGGAGTCTGTCAAAAAGAAAAAAGTGGGTAAACTTGGCAGCCTTTTTGCTTGTGTGGTCCGGGGAATGGGGGGGAATGAAAAACACATACTTTGCTAGAAAAAAGTAGAAAGTCAATTCAAAGAAAACCAGAATTACCCTCTGAAAGAAAAAAAAAAAATATCAAGGAAATTTATGCTGATGTAAAGACAGCACAAACTGAATCTAAGCAAGCCATAAGCTACCCTAGGCTAGCTTTTAGAAAGTCAAATTCCCCATCAGAGCACAACTAAAAAGAGACTTAATTGATCTTAACTGAAGAAGACTTAGCTGAAGACTTACTTTTGTATCCTAGCATTTGAAAATAGTTTTATCTTTTTCTCTGGATTTTTGTAATAGAATTTTCTCTTGAATAATTGTATTCTTACCATACAGGCTTTTTTATTACAGAAAAAAATGTTTCATACTATGAAACAAAATGAAGTTTCATTAATGTGCAGGTGTAAGTGGATAGCCTAACAATGCAGTTGCTTGGGAAAAGTATCAAGTTTGGAGGAGAGGAATCGAAGATGTATATATTCCTTATTCTACTATCTCTGCTGGTATTTAGGGTCGATCTCAAGTCATCAATAGTTGCCAAGGGTTCTGTAAGCTTCCCATTGCCTCTCTCAAACGCAGCATAAATGTGCTACCCTGAAGCATGTGAGAGAGTGATATTTTGTACGTCTGTAAGCTGTCCTTGTAACCATAGGTGACGAAGGCTTAGCAGGAAGCTGTGGGGAGTTACAGCATCACTGCTGCTCCATGGTGCAGTGTGGTAGTGTGCTTCACATACACCACACAAATGGGGCAGCAAGGTGACCGTATGTGTTGTCTGAAGCCATTTTTGTCTGTGAGAACAGCAGGCACACGGCACAGAGGTAACAGCAGACATATGTACTCACACCTTGAAGTTTGATTGGTCTTTTGGGTACAGAGGTAAGCCCAGCCTTTGGAGCCTTTTGGCTTGCTGTGGAGAAGAGCTGAAGTGTGGGCACGTGAACACAGCCTCCCTCCATAGCTGTCTGTTGTTTCTGTTGTGTGCGTTGTGACTTAAGAGTCCTTTCAGAAATAGCCTGTTTAAATAATCAGGAAAATATAGCAGGTTCTAGTCCTCCCAGTTGTCCTCATTGCTTCCCAGGGACTCCGTTGGAGGCTTTCTGCAAAACACGGGGCTGGACTTCGTAGCCCCAAACAGCGTGCTGCCACCACCCCTCAGTCCCCAAGGCTTCTGTGTGCCTGCGGGAAGGCCGTAAGGGAGGGTCATCCGTAAGAGAGAGACTTTGCTGGAGCTCCGAGGTAAACACCCCCACCTGTCAAAGGGAGTGGCTGACTAATGATTAGCTAACAGAAGTGATGATTGTAGGAAGCATGTGAAAAAATTGAAAATGAGGAGAAGGGGAGCAGAGTCTCTTTCTGGATATGAAGAAGTGAAAAATTATTTGGTGGGAAAAAAATGTCAAGAGTCCATTGTTTTGTTTTACAGGACAGCTTTTTTGAACTAACCTTTAAATAAGACGTCTGGAGGACAGCAGCTTGAATCAAACAATCTGGCTCTACAGGGTGCTTTTGTTCATCTAAAGCACTGCTGCTAGGAGTCACTGAAACGTTCTGAAGGGACATTCTTCTGATCTCCTGCATAAGCTGTTATGCTGACTCCTCCTCTAATGCCTTACAGTAGCATGGGTGATGAGAGGGGTCTTCTCTTTTCTTCCTTCTCCAGTTGCTTTTGCTTCTGCCTTTTATCAAATACATGATTCACCTGCGAGCAGTGAGCAGTTTGTTGAAGAAATGATAATGAGGGTTTTCTGGGAATTGGAGAGATCAAGAATTGTTTTTTAAAGTGTATTTCAACTCTTGACAAATACATGAAGGGAAGGAACTTGAATGCCTGAAAAGGTGTGACATGTCTTTGCAGCCTTTCAAGAGCTGCACAGAAGCAATCAGAAGTGTATCTCTCCAAAAAGAGACATGGCAAAAAAGAAAGAGTTGAAAGAAATACTATTTGTGACTGAAAACTAGTCTTAAAATGCAGACCTTGGCTTAGCCTTCAAATGTACTCTTTGTCGAAGGTGAAGCAACTTAACTCTTGACCTTTAAGCAGGAAAGTAACGGTTAAAGCCAGCTAGTAGAGGTCATCCTTGAGGAGCACAGACCCAGCTGTTTGGTGTCCCAGGCACCTCCCTGTTTCATGCTCCATTCCCCACAATCCTGTCACTGGCCTCCCATCTACTGTAGCATTTGTCTTCACAGGTCAGACCTAAATGTGTTGCATGAATCTACCAGAGGATTAGCCTTTACTGAATGTTTCTCATAGCTGTAGTCTTCTCTTTCGCAGCAGTTGAGGTCCTTTTCAGGGTGAAATGTGAGGTACATCTCTGCTGTCTCATCAGTAACTACATGAGATCTGCCAGGCAGCTAAAAAGAGAGACGTCATTGGCATTCGTGGCTTTCACAGTGTCACAGAAGATGCTGGGAGGATGAGTGGCTCTTATGGCAGTTTTTGGGCATTGCGTGGCAGTCAGTGCTGAGGTGAAACAGCCAGCCATGTGTTCTGGTGGCTGTCTCCTAGTCGTTGCAATGACCATGTTGGCAAAATGACTTAAATAAATCCGGATGGTGACCGAAGTCATTAAATGTGGCCTGTATCACTCTGAGGCAGATGTGCCCTGCGCAGCTGGAGTGCAGTGGTGCTGCTGTGGCATCACAACATTACTGTGAGCAAGTCCTGCATTGTTGACTCTTCTCGTAGAAGACCAGAAGGCAATAGAAGGGGAAAAAAGGGTTTCTATTGCTTTTTGGTCTGGCAGAGCCTGCACAGGAGCAAAGGGGCTGGTGCAGGGGGTCATTTAGGGACAGAAATATGTTTCAGTTAGCTAGATAGCTCTGTTGTCTCAGAGAGACTCCCAAAGTGCCGGCTGCTCGCTCTGCAGCCCACCACTGGTGGCCCAATAGACTTGCCCAGCTTACCGTTGTCTCCAGAGGAACATCATCCCACCCAGTCTGGCACAATCCAACCCACCTGGCAGCCATCCTTGGAGGGACTCAGTGCCACAGTAGCACAGGCTGGGAAACGCTTGGCTTTGGCTGTGTTAGCAATGTGGGTTTGGGAAATGATGCCCAGCACTTGCCTACCCCACAGCAATCTACTGCCTGAGCCATTAGCATAGATGCATGAACAAGTACCAAATGCCTCCAGACTTTGAGAGAAATGGGTATCTTGCTGCTCTGTGGCTCTAGTTATCAAATACTTAGTTGAGATTGAATAGAATCATTAATTATCACCTGATGAAGTAAAAACCTCTCTAATTAGGGCTAAAAATTTGTTGCATTATAGCTGCTTTTCCCTAAAAATATACAAGTAAATTGTGCTCCTAAATAAGATTCGGTAAGTCGTGTTATGTTTGTATTTGAAAATCTTCATTCTAACTATGCCTTGACTTCAATGACTTTCTGCAGCCATACAAAGTAGGAAGTTGTGCTTTTCCTTCGTTCGTTTCATAGTTACACTCAGGAGCCCTTCTCTGAGCCATCATGTTTACATTTTCTTCCCCATCACTCTGTGGCCACCCAGAGCTCCCTAGCTGGGATCAGAGAAAACGAAGCATTTGTTTTTTTCAGCATGGTCATATTCAGTTGATATGATGCAACATCGTCCTCAGGATATAACGGTCAGTTTGACCTCTTTACAAACACCAGGCAAGTATGTGAGAAAACATTTTACAAGCCACAAGAGGATTCTTGGGGGCTCTCAGAGGAGCAGAAGAATTTTCCTTGGCTGGCAACAGCAAGGACTAGACTGTGCTGCTGACTGTAGCAATGTGTGAAGAAGAACCTTGTAAGCAGGAGAGGTCACTGTAGACTGGGCTCACTTACTGGTTTTCCACATCATTTTATTTCATTTCCTTTTATGTAAACTTCAAAGGTCTTTATTTAGGTTGCTGTTTCCTCTGTAGCCTTCATGCCACACCTCAATTTCACATCTGCAACCTTCAGACTTCAGTAGGGAGAATCCACTGTGGCTGGGGCTGTAAGCAAGGTCTCCTGGTTTCACAGGAGTTGAATCATCCCACATGGGCAGGGCATGGAAAGACACCATGTCATATTTCTTATTTTGATTGTGAGAGAAAAGGTATTTTTATGGCTTCCCATTGATTAATGGATGATTAATGGAAAAATATTTGCAAGGCTTGTGTGTATTTGAGTTATGATTCCTCATTTTAAATTGTATGAGATATTAAGAACTGCTGTACATCCATGGCAGAATCTGGTGATTGGGTAATTTTTCCTTGGGACACTGAGAATCAAGAAATAGGGAATGCTTTGAAGCACAAGAATTATTTCTTTTTAAAAAAAAACTTAGGTGTTCCTTCTGCTGGAGAAAAAAAGTTATTTCCCCCAGTACTCTTAGGATTTTATATTAAGAAGAAAATAATCAAACTCTCAAATCTAAGGTCACATCTTTTTGTATATGACACAGTATTTGCTTTGAATTAGAAACATTAACCTAAGTAAATTGTTTTTTCTTCTACAAAAAAATATTTTAAAGTTTGTTCTTTTTGCGATAGTAAAATTCCCAAAGAAATTTCATATCCTTTAAATATTTTTAATTGTGTGCCAGCTTCCTCTTACGACGTGTATGAACTCACTATGGAGAAGAAGAACAGTTCATTTGTTATTAACTTCTAAAAAATATATTAATAACACACCTTTGATATATTTCTAATAGTTTGGTAGTCTGGCTCACTGACAGATTAATAGATTAGGGTTATTGTTAATTTTATGTAAAAGACAATTTTACAGAATAAGGAAGTAAATGTGACCAATTTACCATTTCAGCCAAAATCGTAACAGTGATAGAAAAATACAGTACTATTAAAAAGAAAGATGGGTTCTGTTGTTACTTGGAGCCCCAGGACTGGTTCCTGGGCAGCCCTCTATCCTGCTGCACCCCAAACCCCAGTGGGACATGAGCAACGTGGACTGTAGCTGGCAACTGAGGAATAAAATAAAACTCCTCTTTTTTATTGTGGAGGTGTATGAGCAAAGTAGGTTTGTGTGTTTGTTCCTGTATCTTTCCTGGCTGTGTTAGAATAATTTTTTTTCACAAGGCTCTTGTGATTTAAATGAGCAAGGCTGTCATCTGCCACCTTGCAATTTCCTTGTCTCATACAAAAAACTTTCTGGCCTGAAAGATCTGTGTCCTGATGGGAAAACATGCTATTCCTGGGAAATGTGGCATTGATGTTGCTTAGTATAACAGAATAACACTGCCTAAAGTGACATCACTTCACCTCAGCTTTCCATGTTCAGAAAAAAACAGAAATTTCTCCAAGTCCTACTAGCAACCAAAAAGGAGCTTTCTGTAGGTATGTTTAACTTTTGTAGTGACCAGCACAACTCAGCCCAATCTTCCTTTTGCCCCAGCACTTGGTTAAAAATTGATTTCACATCTCATGGAGTTGTAACATTATCGTGAAGTAAAATCTCCTTTGAGGGTTGGATGGTGGCTGGTGATTTATTTCACAGATTAATAACAGAGTAAAATAGGAAAGGCGAGCAGGTGCCACAAATGCATCAGGACCCTCCAGCAGCTGTCATACAGATCACAGTGGTGGTGGTACATGGAGACTGGAAAGAGGCCGTGCTTTTACCACAGAAAACCTGGTGCTTTTGATGTTGGGAACATGAAATGGGGGGGGTGATGAAAAATTGTAGGTTTGTATGAAAGCTTAATTGGCCTTTGCCTTAAACCCTGAGTGCATCAGTGAAGTGAGGGGAAGATTTTTGCCCCTCATCCTTTTGCATTCCTTCCACAAATCAAATTTGAATGGAATTGCCACCTGATAGTTTAGATTAGTGCTGTCCTGGTTGTTTCAGTGATTCTGTGTCAGTTTAGCCTAAAAAGAAATAGTAAAAATCTCTCTTTGAGCTTCAGATCAGAGCCTTGAATGTCAAAATTCAGCTCTTGACCATAAATCTTCTGGTACATATTTAAAGCAAGCCCTTCTCAATATGCTTGAATATACTGGAGGGGAGCAGGGGAGATGGGTTCCTTGTATCCCAATTGTCAATTTTTATGTTGTTTTCTTTGATGGTTCCTCACCATGTGATTTATTTCCCAGCCCAGCATTTTCTGCCATGCTTATGTTAGTTAGAGATGTCTCTGCTTATTGTAGGGGCATTGAACTAGGTGGCCTTTAGAGGTCTTTTCCAACCCAATTCATTCTATGATTCTATGATTATATATAATATGATTTGCATAAGTGTAAAACAGAGGATGAAAGAGGAATGTACTTTAGAAGGTTTACAGGTCCACATCTGACGCTTATAAAGTTAGGCATGAGGGCTGAAGTTCTGGGAAGAGCTTTTCTCCACTGAGGTCTCAAAAGCAGATGCTGCAGCTGGAGGCCTGTACCCCACTGGACACTGTTCCAGGAGAGCAGAGGATGTTGTCCATGTCCACCACAGTGCCAAGCACTTCTGTCTTGCTGAGGGCTTTGCCACTGAGGTGGTCTCTGTTGCATTTTACTTAATTAAGTACAGATTTGATTGGTCATTGGTTTGATAATGATGTGTACCAAGAATTGATGTGTAGGGAGCTTGTTGCATTATAAAAGCACATATTTAAATAAGAATGAAGATTGGTTTTGCAAAGGTGAGATCTCTTCATCTTTACTTACGTTATCTTGTACTTCTTTGTTTTGCCCTACACATCTCTTTGGAGTGAGTGTGTCTCACTGCAGAGTAAGGGTCTGTTAGACTAGGTAAGGGTAGTGGAATTCAGTCTAGCTTGCAGTTGTGTTTATTATTGCACTAGAGTAAAGCTAGAAGTGGAATAGAGTTCCTTAGGGTTCTGTAGCTGCACATAGTCTTTGAAAAATGGTATATAGTTCCTAATTAGATGAATGATAAATAAGGAAAATGATAAATACTTTCTAATAAGCAGTTTTCTCAGTTGAGGGTTTATATAGTAGGCTTAATTCTGAACATCTGAGGAATGTATAGAATTGTAATCAAAAGTGATGTATGTTTTTATATCAAGAGTAAGCTGTGTGAATTACAGCTCACATTTGTTAATTCCAGTCATTGAATGATGCAAAATAAATAAGTAAAGTAATTGTTGTCTCAATTTGATTGATTCTGGCTACTTCAGGTTTCCCACAGGGTCTATTTAGAAGAACGAAGAGCCTGAAAATAATCTGAATGTTTTAAATATAACTCAATATGAAAGCTGATCCATGTGTCCCACTTTGAATCATGCAGTAATCTCAATATAACAATTGTGTTATTGTAGCAAGAAAAAAAAAAGTATTTGGAGTATTCTAGGGCAAAAATAACTTTTTTTTTTTTTTCCTCCTGAAGCTTTCTAATGAAATTTAGAAGTCGATAAATTGACTGGTAGAAGATTTTTGAGGTATTTGTTATAGCCTCAGCACAATTCTTTAGCTCTCAGTTGACTATAAAGTATGAGATTAAAAAACATTTGTTAATAAATAAAGAAAAATGCAGTATTCAACCTTGCTTTCTTTATTTTTTCTTCTCTCTTTCCTTCCCCACAGGACATTAATGTATGTATCCTTGAAAATTACCCTGAATGTTCCAATCCCAGGTTATTTTACATCATACCATATTTCTGTGGACAGCATCCAAGATGCAGGTAATTTGATGTACAAGAGATAAGTGTAGGCACAATGTAGTGCTATGTGTGGTGACTGCATGCATGTATTTTGGAGTAAGGAGGGTAACGTAAATGTGATACTGTTCTTTTTTCTTTATTTAATATTTGAATACTTCATCAAATCTGGATGCATTTATGTAGAATATTTTTTCTGGATTGTCAAAGTGAGAATGGCAGTGACCAAATGTGCTCATTACTCTTTTTACCTGCATTGTAGTTTAGTGATGTGTGTTCTAGCTCTGCTCAGATACTCATATCAGGTCTATAAAATTCTAACTCTCTATGTCCATGTAAGAAGTAATAATCATGCTTAAAACAGTGTAAACTGCAGCCTTTTACTACTGTAATTGAGCTAGCTCATTTTTAATGTGTCCATTTATGCAATTCACATATTACTGTACTGCTGATATGACATAGTAAACATTTATACAGTAATATGTGAATAATTTTAAATACCTTAATGTACTCAAATACTTCTGTGTTGTTGGTCACAGCATGTTCTTTATTAGGTTTGTTTCCTCTTGAGGTGTTCTATTTGTTGTTACCACTTCTCCACAGTGGAACAACTGCACACATTTTCAAAAATTTATTTCAAAAGCCATAACCTTTGGAGCAGTAATAACAAGTAAAAATGTGTTCCTTGTTATATGTCAGTTCCTAAGTATCTTTGCTGTAAAATCCTGCTTCATTTTTATGGCATAAATGAAGTTATGATTAAGAAGCAAAACAGATTCACTACTTCCTTTTCATTACACCTTTTTTTAATGCATTTTGGCCTCGTTTGCAAATGCTGCTGGTCGCACATTTAACATTATGTGCATGACTAATCCCATTAACAACAGTCATATACCTGAATCCTTTCACAATGTATCTCTATGAGGTTCACAAACACTATATTGAAGTGCTAATTTGTAGTTTGTTGAAGATCAGTCTCCTGTCATGCCCTTGTGCTTCCTTCAGCTATTTCTTAGTCTCACAAGGAGCTGCAAGTATTTGTTAGGACACTCTACTCTTCCAGAAAGTGGATCATTGCACAGAAAGTGGTACGGAATAGAAACACTGCTCCAAGTCTGCTCTAATAAGAATGTAAAGCAATAAGCTCTTCCACATCATCAAAAGAGCTTCTGACAAACATTGCAAAATTCACTATTGCATAGAGTGTTTAGTCGCCTAGTAGAGTCAGGGAAGAGATGTGACCTCCAGCCACTCTCAGGTAGCATATATGAGTCAGATGTTCATTATACCAGCTGGAACTTCCGAAAAAAAAAATTATCTTTAGTTTGGGACACTGGCAATATATCCCCTATCGATACAGAATCTGACTGCTGCTCCCAGGACATAACAGATATGAGTTAATCCAAGGGATCTGGGGTTTTTATGCATGTCTAACCAAATTGTGCTTCCAGGAAACTGAGAGAACCATAAAGACATACTGGTGTCCTGCCAGCTTCTCCCAGTTGGGGAAAAGATAGAATAACCCTAAGCTGATATTTAATACTAGTATCAGGGCAAACAAATGTGAATCCTGCAGCAGGGCCACAGGATAATCAGGGATAGTGGCAGGGAGAGGGAAATTCATGGAGACTTCGGCAGAAGTTAAAATTAAGGACAATTAAATTCTGGTAGCCTCCTGTATGGTATTCACTGGGTAACAGCAGGCAGTGGTTGCTCACAGCAGTTCTGATGTAGTTCAGGGACATAGCCACCCCTTAGCACCCTTCATCACCCAGGGAATTCATTCTTCCTGTGAGATGGGTCGTACTTCTGAATTTAAATACAGGAGGTTACAAGTCTGAGATTATAAACAACTTGGAGAAAGGTATCTTCGGAGTGGAGTGCTTCCATGCAGTGATTAACCTCCTTCTAATGTGACTGTGTTTTTACATGCTAAGCCAACTGTAGAGGTTGTGTGGAAAAGTTCAGTAACCCCCTCAGGTTTGGGGGGAGGGTGGGGGGTGCAGAGAGGTGTGTCTTGTGTTCTGTTAGAAGTACAGCACTGAATATTTTTTGTTTCAGTTGTGTTCTTGGCTTGAACTTCTGAAGCAAATGCATAATTAAACTTTTTTCTCTCTTCTCCCTCCATTAATTTCAAACAGGGAGCCTGGGGAGTGGGCCCTTGAAAGAGCAAAGCTGAACGTTAATGAAAATTTTCTGCTTGTGGGCATTCTGGAGGAGTTGGAGGATGTGCTGCTTTTACTCGAAAGATTCTTACCTCATTATTTCAAGGATGTGCTTAGCATCTACAAAAATCCAGGTAACATTTTCTATTAAAAAGCTATTCTTACAGAAGCTTTGGCGAAACATGTATGGCTATTGAAAGGTACGTGATTATGCCTTCTTTAGTCAATCAAGAGATATATTTCCTTTTTAGGGAACAGATTTGATTGATGGGGAAGGGTACACAACTCTGCTTTTATTCTTAATGTTACTGTGTGATTTTCATTCCTGAAAACCAAGCACTTGGTTCTCCAGTGATCTCGCCACATGCCAGAAAGCTTCCCATTTACCACTGGAGTTGCTTTTTCTTCTTCTAATTCTGTCATACTCAGGTCTCAAACAATACTGTCAAAATATTCCCAAAATGGTGTCAGCAATACCTGCCTAGGTAAACTTTCAAGAAATGGTTTGAGGAGCTGGGGACTTCAGAGATTCTCCAGCACCAAGAGGCTTATTTTCCCTCAAACTTGACCAAGAGCTGAAATGAAATGAACCTTCAGTTAAACTGAGTTGAGGTAACATGCAAATAAGAACGCATATTTACAACACTTTTAAGTACAAAACACATTTAGGAAAAAGTCTTAGGAGACTTGCATAGAGAAATTAAACCAGAGCACTTAACCTACCCTTTAACTAGCACCCCACAGTCAATCTGAAAGGGCTCTCTCTTCTCTGTGTCAGTCCATCCCTCCCAATGCTTATTTTTTGCTGACTTCTAAAGAAGTCAGTCTTTTCATCAGGGTGCCATAGCAATTGTCATGTATGAAATAAGAAATCTCACAGGATCATTAAGTGCTGCATGATCTTTCTCTTCTCTGTGTACATTCTAGTATCTGGGGGAGATTTGATCCCCTATTTCAGGATAGTGATTTCCTCTGGGATTTCATGTGTAAGACTGGTCTGGTGTCATGTCTAAAGAGTCACCTCTTTCCTTCAGTGTTCCCCATGCAGATTAAACTTTTATTTTTCCCGTTCACTTATTGACAAGAAATAATGGAAACAGTTTCCTTGCATTAACTCTCTCCTCCTCTTTTCATACATGCATATATTTGGATTTTTTTTTCTAATCATAATTATTTTCAGATTATTTCTGCTTACAAAACAGAACCAGCCAGAAAGAAAGAAAAAAGTCCAAGTGCTGTGCAGGAAATGGTGCATCATTCTCCTCAGGGCACATTAGACCTGATCTGCAACACCCTCTGCTGTTGCCTAATGAAGCGTTGGGAAGAAGAGAGCAGTGGTGAACCCACAAAGCAGCAAAGCAAAGACTTTGGGCCAAAACTGGCCTCTTGTTGCAACTAACACATTCAGGTTAAATCTGTACAATTTAGAGTTGTGTCTGGTAATCTGCTGCTCCAGCTGAGATAATCTTATGGGAGTTTTTCCTTTTTCCATATGAAGAAAGAAAAGCTTTTCTGGAACTTACCTTATATCAGTTGAATATGTTGAGATGAGAAAAACACAATGAACGACTTTGTACAGAGAGGTGATTCACTTCCAAGGTGGGTGAGTCCCTGCACAAGACTCCACTGCAATTAGTGTTTCTGGATGAGGCACAATTCAAAAACTGGATTTGTAGAGCTGCTTTCAATCAGCAAGTAACCGAGGAAGGGCAATTTCCATCTAGTGTTACTTTAGTGGATTACATAGATTAGAAAGCAAAGTAAGAAACTGGTGATTGCCATCCCACCAAGACCATAATTTAAACCAAATGAAAAGCCTCTTGATGCAGGAAGCAAACTGCTGCATACTATCAAACCCATGAAATCACATGTGTATTTAAGATATGTCTGTGGGAGTTCTGGGTTAAACCCCTTCTTCTGCCCAAAGTTGTGATGCTCCTCCCTCATTACAGGTGCTTTGGATGGTGGGCACCAGATCACTACAGCTCCCATCCAAGCAAACTTCTTATTATCAGGAGTCTTCAGTGTTGTTTGATGTGAATAGATATCAGGAAATCTGGAAACTTTTTCTCATCTCTGTTTCTTTTAACCATGCAAGCCATATTCAGGCTTCTTTGTTTCTCTGTCAATAGTAAAATTTCTCGTCTGAGACAGCAGGTAACAGCATTTATTAGAAGTCTTGCTCAGTGTCTTTCTCCTAGCTAGAAAACAAAGCCTGTAGCCTTTTTACCTTCAAATATAAGTTGCTGCTATTGTTCTGAAGCAGAAGATCAGTAAAACTGTGGCTCTATTGATCAGGTAGTGAGGCATTTCCATCAGAGAGCACAGAAATGTGAGTGCAGGTATCTGTCTGTATATGTAAAGACACAGGAAACTGCTTAATCCAACATGACTTGAGTGCTTTTGTCGGTGATGCTAATGATTTGTTTTACATAAGCTGTCAGAAGGAAACTGTGAAGAAAGGTGAAATATAAAAAAAAAATTTGAAAGAGTGAAACACGGTTGAGTTGTTCAGACATTATCACTAACAGTTGGTTATTGAGGTTTTTAATATATCCTGCTTGCTGGCTGCTGTGTATCTGTTCTGTGCTGACTTTTTCTTTTCTTTTTGATGGCATCACATTTTGAAATGCACAGCAATTTTTCTCAAGTTTTCTAAGTTTAAAAAAGTTGGAAATTCTTCCTGACAGGATATTTTAGTGTCAGAGGACATTAGGAGGATAATTTTCTTCATTTCATTACTAAAATTTTTACCTTCAGCTAATCTATATGCCAGATATTTTAACTTGAATGTTTTGTAACAATGTGCAACAAAATGTAGCACTACAAAGGGCTTCCAAAGTTTTCATTGGAACCAAAGTGGTTTTATCTTGTAGAATACTTTAGAGCTACAGGCTTCCTGTTTTTCTCCTTTTCCACTCTCTCCTTCAAATAAAGTATTTTCTTAATGTTGGGATGAAGTCAAGAATTGCGAAAGGACTCTCTTTTTTGATGCCTGCCTTGTCCAAAGTGGCAAACTCTTCCTGTCCTGACAGCCAGAACTGCATTGACGAGAGATCAGAAGTTGGGAGGGGTTGGAGACAGCAGACAGATTGTGGAATAGATGGGTAAATGAGTAGAGGGGAAAAAAAAAAAATACTGTGTTTACTAGATTTCTTTGCTAACACAGTAAAATTTGCTCAAAAGTTCGTCTTTTTTCCCCAGTATTGAAGCAGGTTGAGTCCAATTGCAGAGCCTTGGACTGTTTTTGCTTCAGAATTTGGAGGAGTATTCTTAACTCTGAAATAACCGTAGCATAACTTTACATGTAGAATCTCTCTACACTCTCAGGAGCACAACTGAAGGAAAAATAATTGGTCAGTCTTGTTCATTTTTGCTGGCTATAGCTCACTTCCGTAGCCTGGCTGGTAGCCAGAAGGTGGAGAATACTTACACAGTTTCTTTTCAAATGGGCACATGTGGGTTTCATATCTTTGGTGTTATGAAGAAGCAGGAAGTACACACTATACACTGCAAAACATAGAATTTTCTTCTGCCTTGTCAGTTTCTGTGGCATGGGGTAAAAGTTAATAGCACCTAATATTAAAGAATAGGCAATAAAGTGGTTTTTATCACCTCAGAAATAGCCTATATCCTCTCACCTTTCTGCAAGAGTTCATAAATTTTCTTTGACACCAGAAAGCCTACAAAAGCACTTCTTCCCAATACCAGAAAAAAAAAAAAAATCTGTTTTCCCTGAAAGTTACATTTTGCATGGAGAGTGTGTACATCTTAGTCTAAAGCAAGAAGACTGACTTAAGCTTTTCAACCAGTGAAATTTATTAAGTGCAATGAAATTGCTTATGCTGTTAACTGAAGTAATATATATTGTTCAAGTAAACTGTAAAATGTACTTTTTTTTTAAAAAGCAATGAAAATGTGATTCTCTTTAAGAATTATCTTTAGGAATCACATTTACAGGGAATATTTTAAACTTGAATAGTAGTATTAACCCAGGTAATGTAAACCTGCTGATTTTTTAAGTCCATTTTGTTCATCTATGCTTGTAGCTCCGTCTTGACATTTTCTTTTCCCTAACTTCACCTTCTGTTTAAACCCAGTAAGGAGGGAGTGCTCCCATTTGACTTTATTGCAAGGCTGAGGTCCTATGGGGCAGATGAAGCCTTTTTTGATGGAGTTAGGAAAAGTGGGGCATCAACCCTGGAACCTTCATATTGTTCCTGGGCACAAAGTGGAAAAGAGCATTTTCCCACTCTGTTAGAATAAAAATCTTTGCAAGTGGAGAAGGCTGAGACAGACTTTTCCTTCTTTCCTTATCCCCCCTTCCAAACCATCACTTTGTTAGCAATGCTCCCCATAGTCTGATGAATACCTTTAGTACTAAATTCTTGTGGCAGCCTTTCTCACACTCTGTTCTTGGGCTGCTCTGGCAAGATGTGGATACTAGGCGTCATTGCTGAAAAAGTTGCAGTGATATGAAGAAAGCAAAGGGAGGGCAGGAAGGTCCCACTGTTCTTTTTCCCTCTGAGAAACTGGAATTGGATGCCTTTTCAAGCACAACGTCCAAGAGTAAAAACTTTGAGTAAGAAATGTTGAAAGAAATCTGATGGAAGGCAGCGGTGTTTTTTATGTACTTTATTTAAATTACAATCATCTTATATTTTGCCTTTGTTCAGCACTAAATGAGCGGAAAGAAAAAGTTAGGACAAGTAATCTGCAACTTCTCATAGTCTGCTTGCTTCTCATGAGCTGTGCTTTCGGGAGAAGGCTGTGGCTGGTATGTGGAAGGGGAATATATTGGCTCATCTCTTCTGCACAAATGCACAACCCTTCTCCTGTCTACAAGCATCTGCACTCTTGATGTGAGAATAAAAGCAGCATGGATTAGATTCAGTTTAAGTGCTGAGATTTTTTGCACCACTTCTTTGATTCTGCTACTTTCTTAGAACAGAATTTGGAAAAACTTTGAACACATTAAAAAGTTCAAAGTTCGGTGACTCCAAAAGCACTGTCTTTTTTTTGCTTCACACTCTAAAAGAGCTTTGTGCTATCCCTGAATAATAATCTAAGAAGGAATCACTATGTATTGAAATTTTCTGCAGACGGGGAAAATTATAAATTTCATGTGGAGGTAAAACATGAGGAGGGACTTGCGAAGTAACAAACCACATCAAGCTTCCATGGCACGTTCCCATCCATTATGTGAAGCAAACTGTGTGTGACTTAAAAAGTTTTGTCCAGAAGGTGGTGTAGTCTCTCTGCTTGTTCAGGACTTTCAGGGGACTTCAGCGTCCTGCCAGTGGTAACAGCACATGTGAGTTTACATTCTGCCTGGGTGGCGTTTTCTTCTTTATCACCCAACATCCTGTTCTGAAAATAAAAATAGGAAATGTGAACAAATGGTTCCTTTCTTCTCCCTCAGAAGTCTGAACTTTCAAAATTACATAGAACAACACTCTAAACAATGTGTATGATTAAACAGGCAGCTTAAGCTCTAAAAAGAATGTTTAATTGTATTTTTGTTTCTTGTAAAACCAATTCCCAGTTCTCTGTTTACAAGAAAGGCAGAGAAGGAGGAAGAGTTACAGCGCGTATCCCCAAGGGCGTTTGTTCTCAATTAGGTCAATAGCACCTAGGACATTCTGCACAACGAATCTGTGCCTTGGTTTGCTTCGTAAAGCTTAAGGTAGTATCAAAAGTTGTAGATACGTTATTTAGCTCTTCAGCCATGAAAATACACGATTTTGAGAGCAGGGACAAAACTGCCTGATCGAGGATGCCTTGAAGTTAGTGGATGTACCCATCAGTGATAAGCATCATCAATGGAAAATACCCTTTATTTTTCCAATTCCATAGAAGGAAAATATGTTGGTTTCTGTCTTTTAGAGGTTTCAGATCGAGCAGTTTTAAGAATAGGAGCTTTTGGAAGGATTTGAGCACTTCTGGACTTTCTCATGACTTTTTCTGAAGATCCACTAGCTCTTTGGAAGATTTCTGGCAGAAGTTAAACTTCTGTGTGGCAAGTTCTGCAGCAAAGACTGGCAGCTCGTAACAGCTGTGGTTCTTGTTCTGCTGAGCAAGGCAAAGCCACTCCAGACTCTCTGTGTTGCTTCTGCATGAGAGACATAACTGTGGCACCAAAAGATTTATCCAAGATAGTATCAGTCTCATTGCTAAAATAAAAGCAATAGTTAAGGTGTGGCAAGAGTGGTTGATGTGGCTTTCCAGGCCCACATGAATCTTGCATGCATCCAAGCTCAGGTCCACTGTATTTGCTGTTCCCTGCTCGTGTGTACTTGTTAGATAGGAGTTTGCCTGTACCTGGATGGTTAAACAGCAGAACGGTTGCCTCATCTTGTGGACCAAAATGAATGGTGCATTTTGAGACAAAAAGTGAGGTAGCTGACAGCTTGTCGGGACAGTGACATTCACTCCAAATAAATCTTCTCCTTGAGCTTACCATGCAGGGAAGCACAATTTACAGGTCCATCTGCCAAACATATTGCTACAGTTCTGATTTCTCCTAGAGCTGAGCTGCATAGTTGCCTTTGCAAGTAGAGCAGCACCAACAGTAATCACTTAGGTCATAAACTGGCACCCTTCACACTGGTAGGTTGGGACAGTGGACATGGTTCATGAATTGGAAGAATGAGGAAGGCCAGTGTTGATCCACAGTGCCCCTGCTCAGGGCTTCTGGAATTTGAGGAGGCTGGCCACCTTCCAGGTCTCACCACTGAATATGGCAAAGGAGGATAGGGTTTCTCTGCTCATTACAATGCAGATTTTTAAATCCTGACTTCAGGCTTGGATTTTCATGGGAGTTGAATTTGTAAAGGCTCTGCTCAGAATGAGTTGTAGTGGATGGTGAAGTCCACATTCCCTTAAGTCATCCTTTGTAAAACCTAGATCAGATGTTTCTCTTCTACTAAAGTTTCTAGACACATGAGCTCGTACACTGGATCTGACAACCTCTAGTCCATTGTAGAGACAGATTATTTTTTCATAGAATTACTGAATTATTTTCTTTCTTTGTGATATAATACTCACTGTATATAGAGCCTGTGCTCTGCAGTCTGCTGCCTTTGTCTTATTCCTGTTCACCACCTTTCTCATGTTGCTCTTTCCCATTAGCTGGCAAGGTCTTTACCTGAAGCCAAACAAACTTTAACTGTTTTGCATGTTCTTGTCTGAGCCACACCATCATGAGCAGAGTTTCCCTGCTCTAAACTTTCTGAATGATGCATTTATACCTGTAAGATTATGAAGGCTGGGACCACCTGTGGCATCATCTTTATCTTTTAGTGCAATTCCAAAATACATAAGCCTCCAGATTTTGCATTTCATCTCTCATCTTCATGATGTTTGCATTGTTTCAATTTCTTTTCATCAGATCTATTGATGGGCTGTCTGGGGTTAGACAAAACCCACACAGATGTAATTTCATACTTCATTGCAGTAAAACCAAAACTTATTCGTGGTCTAAATCCCAAGGGGCCACTCAGCCAAACCCCTGCATCCCACATATCAAGAATTCATGTGCATTTTTTTGTGTGTGTCAGGAGATCACTCTGAAGTATTGGTGCTGGTATCTTTCAAGCAACTGTCATGTTTATCTAATGAGCGTATCTGTCACCAAAGATGTTATGGTTTATAACAAGGCTGCTGCTATTCATCTAAGGTTGATTCCCTGATGCATCTTTTGAATGTTTCCTGTTCCTAGTCTAACAAAATGAAAAACCTATGGACAAGCAGCTTTGTTAAAACTCTGGCACAGAAGGAAAGCTGCATTCAAATACAGCATTAGCTATGTGTCATAAATAATCCAGGGTCACTGATGACAAAGCACCAAAAACAGACAATTAATGACAGACAATTAAAGCTTGCAATGACAGTTCATTCCTTCTTGACTAACTTACTAAAAAAAATCATAATGCTATTTTAATCAGTAACATTCCAGCTAAGCCTCTGTTACTCTTTCTGCTTTAAAGATGGCATTTAAATAAAAATAATAGCCGTAACAGATTATGCAAACTGCTTCTTTGACAGCTTTTACTTCTATTCAGGCAACAGAAGTTGTAAAGGTGGAGGTGGATAGCCAGTAAATCCCAGCTCATAGATCTCCTGTTCCCAGCTGCAGCTCTGGTACATTTGCACGGGTCTTCGTTTCACCTGCATGGAAACAAGCAACTTGCACAATGTGGCTGAGGCTGGAATTTAAAAAACATTTTGTTAATAACAGGTCAAAGCAGCTGAGAATTTAGCTCCATTATCACTGTGCCCCAGATTACATTTTCAGGGTCAGTGTTTGGGGAGAAGCATTTTTTAACTTAAAACTGAGCGTATTTGGTATTGAAGTCACAGGATCAGAGTGGGGCACAGAGCTGACTATTCAGTTTGGTTTTAGGACCACAATCATATTTTCAGTCATCAAAGAAGACTGTTGTATTTTTCCCTCAGACTAATTTTAAGTCCTACCTGTTGAATCAGTGATAGAATAGACTTTAAGCTAAACTGATTAAGCCTGGGGTATCTTGCAAGAGCAATGCAAGTACCACAAAACAGCATCTTCGGTGGCTCAGAAATGTTTTGAAAAATATTTAAAGTAACTACAGAAAAGAAACTTCATTATAAAACCCCTTTTACCTATACTTTTTGTACAATAGAGATGAGCAGACATTCCTAAAGGAATTACTTGGGTTAAGTTAGGTGTGAAATTATAGCAAGGCACTTTGTGGCATGCGGTTTGTTAAAGGCATTAAAACTGATACCAAGAGGTTTTTTCAACCACATCAGAACTAGGTGGCCCACCAGAGAGTTGGGGAGAGGGAGACAGTGGGTAGCTGGGAGAGGCAGCAGGGAGGCACTCTCAGGAAAGAGGCGTCCCCAGAGGACATCTGTAAATAGACTAGTTACTCACAGAGGACACAGTGTGGTGTACTCTAAGTCTTCTTAAGATCACTATTATTACTGTTAGAAAAGAAGGGAAAGAATTAGTACAATAAATTTCTGCAAAGTGCAAGGATTACCCCTTGATTACAAAGTTATAAGAATTAAAATGAAGGAAATACATTAGCACTGTAGCTCCCAGCTGCTACACAGGAGTTCTTTTGATGTGCCTCCCAGCCATCACTCCTGAGGGGATCATCTGCTCACTTGAGCACAGCTTCACGACGTGCCTGTGCCCCTTCCTCTGAGCCCCTTTGCTTTACTTGCCCTGGAGGTGGTTTGTGGTGCTGGAGAGCTGACCCTTTGCTCTTCCAAGACTGAGTCTGTCTTGGAGTTTATGCTCCCTGCTTCCTTTTTCACTTGGAATTTCCCAGCCTTTTTGGTCTGCCCCTGTTGAAGACTCGCTCTCCAAGAAGCTATAGCAAGAGAAGAGTGTTTTACTAACTATGGCAATCACAAATTTACAAATGCAGAAACATCCTCCCCTCCACTGTTCTCTAGGCTCATCTCCCCTGTCTCCTACCTTTCTTCCAAACTGCATTCCCATTACTTTCTTTAATTAATATCTTCTTTCCAGTCGGGCTGCTTTTTATCCCTCAAATATTTGCACAATTGTTACTGCACTTACTGCAGTAGCAATTACTTACTGCGAAGCCTCGTCTTTTGAGTTGCACTGTTTGGACTCAGTGTGAGTAACTTTTCAGTTACTTTGCAGATGCCATCTGTAGTACAGGTAACAGATTTGATGTTAAGGTGTGGCATTTTTGTCTCAGCTATCCTTAGTCCTTGTCAGTGTCAGCAGTGCTGTTGTCAGAGCTGCTACTCACCAAGGATCTCTTTGAAACTGAAATTGCCAGCTGTGTGGTTTGTCCTGTTGTTCAATCAGCGGCTATTTTGGAAAACTGGAAGGTAGTTAACATGACTCCAAGCCTTTAAAGGGCTGCAATGGTCACCTGGACAGAAATAGATGGAAGAATCAAGTTTATTTACTGGTAGGAACTATAATAAAGAGTGGGATTATTAGAAAGTTGGGAAAAGTCAGTGTGGTGTTTGTAGAGCCTCACAAATCAACTGGTTCCTTGAAGGATTCAGCAAGCACATGGTACTGGTGTGATTTTCTGCGGGATCTCTGTCCAAAACCTCTTAAAGATCATAAGCTGTCAGGATAGGAGAGAGACTCTTCTCCTGCAGGATCAAATTGGTTAGAGGTAGGCATTAATTGTTCAATAGTCTCCCCTTACTTTAAAGAAGCAGAGAAGTCCTGCAGGGACTGTGCTCCAGCTTGGGATAAATGTTCTCTTAAAAAGATGAGACTGAGATGAGGGAGGTCACTGCCAATGTGGAATTACCAGGAAGCAACAAGAAAAGCACTGAAGTGTTTTAGTAATCGTCACAAATGCATTAAAATTTGGCTTATGTACCCTTAAGAAAGTTTGTCCTTGGTACTCAAGACTGCGGTCTGCTGATGCTCTGGGTCCTGGTCTGTGTCCAGGTTGGTAGGAAAGTACACAGATTGGCAGACAGGTGGGTATTTTTTTCTGCAGAGGAAAATACTCCCCTGCTGAAGAAATTTTTATGTGAAGCTGCATCAAGCCATGGCTCAGTTGTTCCAGATGGCAGAAAATGATGACACAGGACAGAAAGGCTAAATCCTGACTAAATCTTAAGAGCAGCTGAAAGAAAGACCTTCACATTTGAGGTGTTACCCAAGCTGCAAAGGAGGGAGTTCATACAGCTGTAGTTCTGATCTTACATTTAGCTGTAGATGATTCAGGAAGATCAGTACATACCTGCTCTTGCTCCAATTTATTAATTCTCTTTCGAGACCGTGTTTTGGGTAGGCAGAAGGTGGCGAGGGTGGCCGTGAAGCCGAATAAAGGTATTTTCTGTAGAAACACCAGGCCTCATTTGCCAGCTAGACTTACAGAGGAAGAAAGAAACTGTTGATTTGGTCTCTGGTTTTCTAGCAGTGAGCAGCAGCTGTTTTGGTAGCAGTAGCAGCAGCTCATATAACAAATGTTTCATGATGAATGCAAACAAAAGCCAGCCCCAAAATTCCAGCTCCACTATGTACGCATAAAATATAAAACCAGTTCAAAATAACATAACTACTCAACTTAAGGGTTTTTTTCTCCCCCTCTAAATAAATTCCATATGAGCATTAGTGTTTGGTCTGCTTGGTTCTCCAGGGCTCAACCAGAAAACATTTTTATCATGCAGGCTGAGGGTGAAAAGGGAGCATAAAAAGAGACAAAGAAGAAAATATTTTTAAAAGAAGTGCACGTGCAAAGAGGTGTGTGGTTAGAGGGAAGGTTTTGAGAATACCAAACATGCTTACTGGATTGAAATTACTGCTGATGTTTGTGAGTTGGCTGAATTCACTTGCATCTAAAATAGATCTTGGAGCAATTCTTCATGCACCTCCGTGCAATTTGGTTTCTGAAGATGACTTGTGGTTTTAAAGGCATCTACATATTAGAAGAGTGTTATGCCCTCTAGCATGAATGGCTTTCCAGATAGCTAGTGGGAGGATTTCTGGGGAATGCAAGCTGCTGATGAGTGCATACTCAGGGGAAATGAGGGTATTGAAGAGAAAGAAAAATATAATAATTGGAGTCTCAGGAGAAATAAAAGAGCTATCCAAGGGGCAGTGCCTTAAATTGTCATCTTCCTCCCCTTGCTTGAGTTAAAACAAGTAAATTCCAGCATTCACCCATCTCTCCCCGCTCTGCTGCTTGCTGCAAGCCTGGAGCAGCATCTGTTGTCCACCCACATAAACACCCCAGCTCTGTTCTCAGGCCCTGAAAGACACTCTCTTCACAATCATTTTTCTTTCCCTGTGGCTTTTTTTGATTCCTCTGATCTGTCTTCCCTGTAACTATGGGGTTAATCAGCTCTGTGCATCCACCATAGGAAGAAACTTTATTTCTTGTGTTCTGCCAGGTCAATGATAAAACAGTATACCCTGCTCCTGTGCCTTTTGCAGTATGATTCCATCAAATACTTTTTGTGCAGTGAAACTATTAAATGAGGTTGTTATAGTGTTCTGTCTTTTTCTGTAGTGTTTTTTTTTTTCAGTTCAGTTCTGGGTAGTCTATGAAGTTGTGTTGTTGTGTGATGTGTTGCTGTAGTTGGGGCACACGCATACCTGCAAGTCCAGATTTGCAACACCAGTTCCTGGGAGAGCCCAGTGGCTGGTTGTGTTGGGCCATGTGGAAGACGTGGAGCTCGCTGACGCTGCTGCAGCAGAGTGTTTGGTGCCCGTCTGCCTCACGAGGAGCACGAGTGTGCACGGTCTGCCCAGAGGCCACGGTGCCTTGCAGAGCTGCCTTCTTGGGGCATTCAGGGTGTGAGCAAGTTTGGAAGTTTACTGCTTGGGTAAGAACACGTTCTTCTCCTGTTACATAAAATGAAAATGTGGGATTAATGTGTGGCTGATGTATAATGTGCATCTCCTGGCTGATACATAATATACATCTCCTAAAAGCTAGTGGAAATTGGACATGACAGGAACTAGAGCATAGCCAAAGCAAATTTATTTAAAATGTTGAACGAAAATATTCGCAGAAAACTCAGTTTTAACCTAAATACCACTAAATATTTTGCTGGGCATTGAAGCCTTATTTTTATTTTTTAAGCTTTCATCCTCTGTTTGCTGTCCCTGTAAGTGCTCTGCCAATTTTACAGTAGCGGTGACTGATCTTTGCAGGGTCTTCTGGCAGCTGACAAACCTGGTTTGCTTCACTGGGCATTGGCATTACTTAATGTCAGGTGCTCAAATTATGTACCAGGGAAACTGAACTCTTTGCATGATCAGTGAAGGGAGGTAAATAGTTATTTATCTCTCTGGGGGTTTGTTTGATCCCCTGAGTGGCTGCCTGGAATTCAGCAGCAGGCTATTTCTCATTTGTGCTGTATACTGGTATACACTTGTGTAGAGATGGATGTTGTCAAGGATTCAGCATGCAATAGTGTTTGTAGGAGCGAGGATGAAGTATGCATATAAAAAAAAAAGTTTATAGTATGCCTTCTGGTGCTCTCCTTGTCTATCCAGTAGACAAATCTGTGCATCACTGAGTGTTATTAGAGCTAAGATTTTGGTGGACTTGTTTTGTTTTTTTTTGTTTTTTTTTTTTTTTTTTTTTGTGGGGTTTAATTTGGGTTTGGTAGTATCTTTTCCTGCAGTGTTTTCAGGAACAAAGTCAATGACCTAGTTCCCTGCGGGGTAAAGAAACACAGCAGAAGCCCAGGACTTCCTTGCCAAGAGCAAAGGAGGTGAATGAAGAGGAAGATCTAGTAAACTTGTCAGAAACCCATGTGGTTACCAAAGCAGCTGCTAGAAGAGTGCTTAGAGTGAATGAACTGCAGAAGGCAGGAAACGTGGGGAAGGAGTTTGGATAGTAAAAGTGTGTGAAGGGTTTCGAAGAGGGTGAATCATGGCAGACCAGCTGAGTTAGGGCACAGTGGTCAAACAAACCTGCTCAGGTATTTGGCAGTGAGGTAATTTCATCAGTTGCTTCCTCCATGTCCTCTCCAAGGTTGTTTGCATGGGAGTACATGTGAGATGCAGCTCTGGTCTTGCACTGTTCACAGCTTGTTTCAGAAGTCCTCAATCTGTTTTTCTGTACTGAATCCTGATTCACAGGGACTAATGTTTGTGCAGTTTCACTATCAAGTTATCAGGTAATAGTGCTCTCAAAGTCCTCCCTAGGGTCCTTATTTGAGGATTTGTGGATCTTTCAGGTGTGGTGTTTATTTCCCCTGTAGATTCTTATCCTGTCTATGAGCATTCTTAATTTAGTTCAGTAAATGGTAAATTCAGTGGTAAATTTTGAGTGCCTGTGATGGCAGTTAAAGCCATTAGAGACAGGGTATAATCCTGCATGCTAAATAGCACTTTGAAGAGGTCATGGTCTTTCATGGTTTTGGATACTTATTTTAGCCTGTGTTTTTGTGGGTTAAGCCAACTACTTTTTCTTAATTTTGAGCTGCTTAGCCTGAAGGATGTATATCCTTTTTAAGCACAGTGAAACAGATTTCTCTTGTTAAGATTATTTTGGTTTGTTTGCAAATGGCAAATTATTCTTTCCAGTCAGCATGATAAAAGAGTGAATGCTGTTGATGTCCAAGCCCTTGAAAGAAAGGTATTATCCTCATAGACATATATATACGCATACATATTCCAATATACATAGATATATATCTTGGTATACCAAGAACAGCTCCCGTGAGACTGCAAACCCTTTTCATAGTAGACCATTTTCCACTCTTTTTAGCTGTAAATAACAGGAACAAATAGCAGGTTGTACAACTCTGCCTGTTTGCTGCAGCTGTGCCAATGTAGGTGACCAATAGCAAGAAACCTCCATCTGTCTTATGCATTAGCAAACAGCTTACCCAAAATGTCAGCCCAGTTCATCTAGAACTTCTACTAACAGAGGAGAGGTGAAATTGCAAAGCGTATTTGTCTGTATATTGAGTTTCAGCATTTACTTGGCACTGCCTTATGCTGGTGAAATGTGGCATGGGGTCCCTGGCAGGTTCCAGTATTTTGTGCAGTTGCAGGACACATTATTTAGCTTATTTTAAGGGCAGAGTCATCACTTAGTCAAGGGTTCTGCATTGAATTGCTGAAAATTATTTTCCTTGGTGCAGGCTTCTGCAAGCTACTTGTAGGAAATCAATACTCTGAGTTCCTGCTTAATTCAGCTATCCAATTCACAGGCTGCTTCTGTTATCCTTCCAGACCACATCTCTGTGTACATCTCACTTGTTCAATGGGTTTTATTTTAGCAGAAATAAAATTTAGCACATAGACACTTTGTGTCTCACATGCAGAAAGGGAAAAACTCCCAAGTCCCACACATCTTTTCATATTATATACACATGTGAGTAATTTTGTGAAGAAATGGGACATGATACACTGCTATGTTTTATTAGTAGTTTGCAATGCCAGACCAACGCTTTGATTTCAAAGTAGTGGCAGAACTTACAGATTGTCACTAAAATCAAAGGATGAATCTAGAACTGCATCCCTGTTTCTAAGTCATAGCAGACAGGCTGGATAGTGCAGGCAAAAGAGATATACAACAGAAGTATTTTGATAAACAGATGTCACCCACTTTAAAGTGTTGCATCTCAGTTTAATTTTTCCCATGCTATATAAATAGTCCCTTCACTTCCTTCAGTCTTGTGGTTTTCCATTTCCTGCTGTTATTCAGACCAAATAAATAAATAAAAATGTTACATTTCTGAGGATTCTGTATTTGCTCAGTTTAGGGGGTTTTTGTTTCTTCAACAAATGTACTGAAAATTAAATGCTCTGGGAATGTGTCAGAAATACTGTCAATCACTGTGGCAAGCAGATGGATGAATTTTCAGCTGAACATCATGTGCCTGGGTTGCCTTATTTGTTTAGAAACTGATGAGCATAGTCACTGGCCACATCAGAGTAGCCTGTGAAGAAGGTATTTTTAAAGAGCGTGGAGTCACAATTTCATATTCCCAGCACTTGTGGGCTTACAGGAGAAGTTGGCCTCCATCTGGACACTGAACCAGGTTCTGGGACCCATATACTCTATACCAAGACAAAACCTGATTGTGTGCATTGGTCCCCAGTGAGTGCTGAGCCTAAGTCAAATTCAGAAATTCAAGTTTATGATCTATCTGGGTGCATTCTGTCTGCAGATTTTAAAAAGCTGATCATTTATGGTTCCAGGATTTCTTTGAACTGTTGGGCAGGAGTGGAACTTAGGCATTTATTCTTGTAAGATTAGCAGATTGAATAGGATTTTGTAGATTCAGAATCATATTCCTTGCTTTGAGGAATATCTGTTGAAATTGGGCACAGAAATGTTAACTCTTGGTATGTTAGGATTACTAAAGGACTGCATTCGTGGAGATGTTCACTATGTCACTACATTTAGTATCCATCCATGCAGCTTCTGGCTTGAGGGAGGCATGGCTGCTGAGCACCAGAAGCTGTGAGGTGGCACTAGAGGACAATAGTCTGTGCCTCTGCCATTCCTCCTCCAAGCATCCACTACTGGCCACCATTCAAATACTCAGTATAGTAACTAGGTGGGTACTTACCTAATCAATTGTACCTTTTATATGCATTATTTATGTATTTTGTGTAAATTATAAATTTGCTAGAGACAAGCGGGACAAGTCTGCCCACACTCAACAGCAGCAATTTACTCTGTTGACTCTAGATACGTTCAAGCTAGCTTCTGTTACAGCAGCCTATATAGTGCTGGTTTTGGGATTTGAGGCTAAAACAAAGCTGACAACACACCAGTATTTTGGCTGTTGCTGAGCAGAGCTCACACGGCATCAAGGCCTTCTCTGCTTCTCACTCTGTCCCCTTGGACAGTAGGCTGGGGATAGGCAAGAGGCTGGGAAGGAAGCCAGGAAGGACAGCTGACCCAGATTAGTCAAAGGGATAGCCCATACCATAGAACATCATACTCCGCAATAAAAACAGGAGTGGAGGAGGAAGAATGGGGTTCTTGGCTTCCAAGGGTAGCTAGCTATTGCTCAGAGACTGGCTGAACACTCCTCTGTCTGTGGGAGGTGGTGAGAGATTTCCTCTGCATTGCGTTTTTTTTCCCCCCACCTATTAAACTGTCCTTATCTCTATGCATGAGTTTTTTGGCTTCCATTCTTCCTGTTCTCTCCCTCATCCCAGTGTGAGGGCAGGAGGAGTGAGCACACGGCCACATGAGTGCTTGGCTGATGGTTGGGGTGAACCCACCCTAACAGGGTTTCTCTCTTCATCTTGATGCAACTCTTAACATTGCATGTCTTGGGAGTAATGTTAGAGGCCTTTATCTCTTCACTCCTGAAGATCATGATGTAGAAAATTGCAATGTTCTTAAAAAAGAAAAATACTGATTTGTTGCAGGCTTAGTGTTCTTTTTAGTAACGTCACTCCCTCCCAACACTGATTTTTCTTTAAGAGCTAGTCCTGATTGCTGTCATACCCTTCCTGGTTTCTTCCCATTTTGTCCATATTCAGAGGTGTTAATGTTTCCGTGTGCCCATAAAAAGTGGAATGGAAATAGACAGCAGGTCATTTTATCTCCTGTTCTTTTAAGTACAAGGGTAAGTTTTGTGCAGTATAACCTTGAAGCACAGTAGTCATTATGTCAGGGCTAGTATTGTCATTAAATGAAAACAGTGCAGCCATCCTGGAAACTTTGATATGAGCCAGTGTCTCTAACACTGGAATGAAACTACTGATTGAAACACTGCAGACGTAAGACAGTTTGCAGGACCAAGAGCAGGAGCAGTGGCTTTTCATACCCTGTAAATCTCCCGTTCTGATTCATGGGTGTCTTCGTAAGTACTTGGCTAATTCCTTTAACCTGCCATAGAGTTAAGGCTACTGAGAAGCCCATGTATCAGTTCCCTGTCAGCACAGTAATGCTAAACGCGAGTTGAATTAAAGAGGATCACTGAGCAAACTCTGCTTCCTCAATGGATTGTTCTTGGTGCTGACACACGAGTGAGAATGGTCGAGGTGTGCTGGAGCTGATCATGGAAGTCACTGCAGACAGATGAGAGGTACTGTAGGGGATGTTGTCTTTGCTACTGCCTGGTGCAGATGCACGGGGTGCATAGTGAAGCCTTCGTCCTCAAAGAATCTTCTTTCATAAATATGTGTCAGAAATGCTGCTTCCCCCCACACCCTTCTTCAGGAGAAAAATCTGTTGTTTGGAAACACAGAGCAAGCACCTGCATGTGTAAATCTCAATGGTGTTTGAACAGCATCTAGGCACCTAAAAGTGTTCTGTATTCATTTATATTAACCCAAGCATATTAAAATCGTACTTCTCCCTGGGGCTTGTTTCCAAAAACTCTCAGACATATAAATAATTGCTAGGGGAAGTCTCCAGCCACAGCTCCCTGAGACACTACACCGAGTCATACAGGTAGCTCATCTCACCCAAGCACTTCAAGTGCTCAGAATCAAATGGGTCACACCAGACCTAGGGATTTTCTTCTACATTTTCAAGTCTTATCCCTTGCCTGGGGCCCTTCTGCTAAAGTGCTGAGGCTGGCATGAGGAGCCACTGCATAATCTCTGCAGCTATATCTGCCTAGGAGGTTTCAGAGAGGGGCACGACCTCATAACTTGCAGCAAACCCCAAGTGCCCCAAGATTCCCACTGCAGACCAGGGTTGCAAGCTCTGTTACAGATCTGGCAAAAAGTCCAGGTGTGAATTCACCTTGTCTAGGGTTTAATGGCTTTGTGGAAATCCAGCAGGAGCCTCGGTCACTGTGAAGTCCTGTGATAGCTAAACGTTTGGCTTAGCAGTGGGTCACCTGGGGCTTCCTGGAAGGAGGAAAGATGCATTCTTGCTTCTGGTTGATAGTAACCCTGGGGGATGTGATGACCCTGGCAGCCTTAGGGCTTAGTCCTGTTGAGCCATTATGCTTTGCCTTGTAACCTGAACAGTAGAGAATCAAGACATTCCCTCTCCAGCAAAAACATGGGGTGAGAATTGCATTAGCCACACTAGGAGATTACTCTCCTCTCCCAGGACTTCCAGTTAATATAATTCTGCTTCTTTTTAGTTTTTTCCTCTTGCTGAAACAAGTCTGCCTGTGTTAAACAACAGACCCTTTTCCTCGGTTTTGGCCAGAGGAGGAAGCCTTTGTCCTGATACCCTGGCAGCCAGCCAAGGCAGTCAGGCTGTGGGCCAGGAGGGGGTGAACTTGAAAGGAACAGTGTGTTGTTTCTGCTCTGGTAGCATTCTTCCTTCTTCACCAGTGCCTTGGCCCCTGGCTGCCTTCAGTCGATCATTATACACAAAAGAACCTAAGGGCAAAAGAGAGAATTTTCTCTTGACCGCCTGTAACTTGCAATAATAAGAAACAAAACAATCTCGGGCCTTTCAGTTGTCTGTGTGCAGACGTAGTTGGGAGAAAATCTTAGAATGGGCAAATTTCTCACAAGGGAGGAAAGAACTGATAGTTTTGGGGGTTTTCTCCATTTTAATACTGGCTTTCATGCAGTAATGTACACCTTCCAGTTCTGTATACTTTATCAGTAATGATTTTACCTTGACAGTGCATAAATGTTATTGTTTGCCATTGCCTTAGTCCTAGTTAGTATTTTTGTGGCAGTTTCTTGTTTTGGTAGTTATTCTTATATAAAGCAATAAGCAGTCATATGTATGCTGTAGGAATACAGGAAGAGGCAGCACTTAGAATTAATAATTTTATTTTTTTTAAAGGTAGTGTTACTTCACATTCCTGCAGGGCCTGAACTGCACGGTAGTGACCACTAGGTTTGAACAGCCAACAACTGGAAAGGGTAACAAATTAGCTGTTCAAACATCTTCCAGAAATGATATTCACACCGAGATATCTCGAAGGCACTGACAAAAAGGCTTTCACAAGAGGTGCTCCCTACTTGCATGCCTGTGCAAGACATTTGGAACTTGCATCTGTGAAAGACTCAAAGAGACCATAGGGTTGTTCAGCTTGGCTTCTTGGGTGCTACAGGCAACACAGTTTCTTCTGGTTCTGCACAGGGATCAGTGACTGGAGTTGAAGTTATCCAGTGTTGAGGTAAAACATCAGGTGATAGCAGATCAACTCTTTTTGTTTTGTTCTAGTGATTAATCACCTTCACCACTTGAAAAAGCTGTGCCTTACTTCCAGTCTGCAGTTCTCTGGTTTCTCCTTCCAACCCTACAGTATCCATAGTTTTCTCACCATGAAAATATGCACATGCTGTAAACAAGTCACCTCTCAATCTTCTTTTTTTGGTAAGCTGACCAGAATGAATTTATCATTTTTCTCTACAGTGTCCCTTCCAACCCCAGTATTCATTCTGAGGCTGTTTTCATACCCTGTCTGATTTAGGATGTGGTTACAAAACTGGATGCTATATGCCAGTGGTGCACTCATCAATACTATATATGGAAATAAAGACACCTCCATCTCACTCCATCCCTCTTGCACATCTTAAGTTTGCACAGCACGCCTCTTCTATTGCTTCCTTCTTGCGGATGAAAATCACAGATTGCAGACTACCGTGATTTGAAGCACAAGGGTGAGATGTCTGCTCTAGATTCTCAAGTCCCAGGCTATATCTCTGCAGATTTTCTGCATAACATACCTGTGGTGAAGCTTTTCCAGCTTGTGAATGCTGCTGAAATTTGTCTCAATTGCTCCAACTTCCTCTTCTCTCTGCAGAAAAGTAATAATATTAGTATATGCATAACCAACTATGCAAACTGTTAACAAATGATCTGCAAGAACCTATTTTTAAAATGTGGTTTTGTCAGATGCAGATTCAACTAGATCCATTCAATACTGCTTACACAGCTATAAAAGATACATTCGAAATTGCATATGAACTGCAACCATAGCAATTCTTTTGGCAACTCGGACTAGAGAATCCTGGCATTTCCTCTGCAGATGGCTTTGGTTTTGGCACCTCCAATTCTGTCTAGTTCAACTCAGAACATGCTTAACAGCTATAAAAGTACCTGACCACATTCTCCTAGGAATCTGCCTTTTCACTTTACCAATGTGGGTTAATTTTCAGCTTCATTTTTTCTTTTTTGGTGTTAACTTACCTTAACTGGGAATAAAGTGCACCATATAAAGGAGTCTCGCAGAAGATCCTCTTGAGATTTGTTATCTGATCACGTGTGAAATACAGCACGTTTCCAGGCTGGGGCAGCAGCAGAGGCAGTGTGTGACACAGGAGGGTCAGCTGAGGTGTCCCATGCAGTTGGAAATCCTTGTTCTTGATCCACAGCTCTGAACTGATAGGAGCAAAGGCCTAACACCCTGAAGTTTCCAAGAAGAGAATTGAAGATTTCATGATAAATACTTGCTGGCTGGAGAAGAGACCTCAGAGAGTCGTAACTGTTTACAAAGTATGGAGCAATTTATGTATTTGCATTGCTGAGCATGTTGTAAGGCAAGTGTTTCATAATAGTGATATAATGCCTTTAATAGCTACTGTTTCAGAGCACCGTTGAATGGCTATCACTGTCACATTGTACAGTTGACAGCCACACCAGTGCAGTGTCGTCCTCTGCAATATATCCCAAATATACGTTACTTGCATACTACAGGAAGATGTTTCTTTTGTTATTTCAAGCCTTATTGGCTCAAATTACTTCTTACATTTATCACTAACATTTTTAATTTTTTTTTTCCATATTTCTTCCTTGTTCTGATGTTGTGCCAAGCCTCCTTGGTGTTTACTTCCTTGAGCATTTCTAGTTGTTTGATTGTGTCTTTCAGATTATCTCTGTGAGCTCTTCATGGTCAATCTCTGTTTCGTCATTCCTCCATTTTTCTCTGCCAGGTTATCATTCTCTGAGCTCCCTGCACTTCGTCCATGGTAATATTGAGAATTAAATTGTATTAGGTTGACAGTGACATTATTCATCTGTCTGGTTTCCTTCTTCATTGTTGGGGTAAGAAAGAGCAAAGAGCATTACTGTAACTGTCTCACCTAATTCAGTCTCTGTCATGGGCAGACATCATTGCACTGTCTGTGCTAATTACAGTCTGATGTATTTGCTCCCAAGATCCTTATTTGATAAATAGGACCTCTGATTTGCCTAAGTCTCTGAAGTTCTGGGTGTTTCCATGAGCCCTGGAGGGCTGTCCTTTCAGAGGGATCCATATATGACCTTCAGGAGATGGGATGTTGCTGTGTGCTAGAGTTATCCTAATTCCCCTGGAGTTAGGAGTCATTCCGTGTCATCAAAACAGTGCAGTAATTCAGGACAGAAATGCATGAGTGTTTAATCTTTTTCTATATGCTGTTAAAACCTACACCTTATTTTGTTGATGTGAATGACTGAAAGGTGAGTAAATTAGCAGTAAGGAGGTAAATAGTTGGGATTCATAGTATTTAAAACGGACAAAGCTAGTAGATGCTACAGGACAAATTACCACTTTTTTACCAACTTTAGTTTTTAATACACTTGTGCCCTGTTGGTGACTCTAAGTTTTCCCCACCGTCTCTACTTTCCCTTGGCAAACATGAACCTACACGAGGCACTCAGTCGTGCAGTGCAGCCATAGTGCCCCATCATCTTCCTGCCTGGGACCTGCCCGGGCCCAGCTCGCTCCTGGGCAGTAGCAGCCCCGAGGCCATCAGAAAGGTGGCACGTGAGGCAAACACATCTGTATCTCCTCTTCTCCGAGACCCATCCTTGCCCACATGTCCTTCAAGAGCCCAGCTAAAAAACTGAAGTTTGTAAAGCAGATCAGTTGTGCCAGCAAAGTTTCTGCAGAGCTGGAGTTAGATATCCTGGGGGAAGAGCTGTTCTCTCGTAGCCGTCAGAGCCCCGTTCTAGCAGGGCAGCTATCGTTGGAGCGGCGTATCAAGCAGAGGCCCTCGCCCATTCGTACGTCACATCTAACCACAGTGACATACGCTTATTTCCATTCCAAACCGTGGAGAAGGAGGCATGTGCTGCAGCTCAGCTGCGTACGACTGAAACGCAGGGCCTCCCCGCCTAGTTCCAGGAAATGACTTTACTCTATCTGTGACAGCCATCGTGTTCACACAGCCTTAGAACAGCAGAGCTCAGCGTGGGGCTTTTCCACCGCCAGCGCTGGCCAGGCAAGCCCGCGGCTGCGCTCGCCTGGAGCCGCTCCGCTGGGGCTCAGCCGGGCTCCCCTCTCCGCGGCAGAGCAGCAAGCCCCAAACGCCGGGCTGCTGGAGACGGTGCTGCTCCGAAATGCTCCTCCCAGGTGGAGAATGCTCTTAGGATCGTTTTGTCTAAATACGGCCATCCAAGGTTTTTCTCAGGCACGAAGTATAAAAACCTCTTTTCTCTGTGGTTTGGGTTGCTGCATTGAGTAATGGATTTCTTAGTTAAAAAAGTGAGAGTGGGGAAAGTAATAATAAATATTCATCACCTGGTAACCCAAAATAATATTGTTTTCTTTGACTGTATCTGCATACCAATTTAGTCTTAGTTCAGGGCATGAGTAGGCTGCACTGGGAGGTCGGGTTACTCCATAGTACATTCTTTTTAGTAATTCAAAAGAATGCCAAAGCAAACACAGTTTAAAAAAAAATAAATAAAAAAAAAAACTAAAAAAGTAAATGGTGTAGTTTGTTGCACTCCATATGGTTAGCTGTCTCAAAGGTCATAAAACGGGGGTCCTTTGGTGGGACAGCTGGGTTTATGTAACATATGCAGATTGTTTTTTTGACTGTAAGCCAGATCTACCTAATGTTTCCATTTTGTTCCTGTCATGAAGAGAGGTGCTTAAGGTGACTTCAGGGTGCAGTTCTGTGATTTCATTTATGTTTGTATTAAAGAGCCTTTTAAGAGTATTTAAGATTAGAAACCAGCCTAAATAAAATTCAAGTGAAAAAATGCAAAGTTCACTTATTTTATCAAGAGGCTGAGCTTGCAGCTAGGCACAGCCCCAAGTCCACACCATCAGACAAGCAGCAGCACCTCACGGCTATTTATGAGCTGCAGTTACTGATGATTATGCTGTGAGGTGAACCAACAGAAGCCAGGCCATCTACAGTGCTCCTGTAGTCTTCCAGAGCCGTGAGTGTTTCTATCTGTACGTACGTATACATCTATAGACCTAAGTGTGTGCATAGAGCAAAGGAGAGTTGCACACACCCAGGAACTCTCTATGCCACAACTGCTGCAAGTTCAGAGGAGGAGTGTATTTTGCTGGTTTCTTGCTGCCCGCTGCAAGGGTGGGAGGCAGCACCTGGCTGCTCTGGCAGATTGGGTGCTGGTGGGCTGCTCCCTGCCTGCCACACCGCCAGTAAATTCCCCTTTGGCTGGTCATGCCCCACACTGACCACCCCACCCCCAAGAAAACAGTCTAGTGCTTTTCCCCGTGTCGAGGTTGGCAGCACTCCTGGGCTGAACACAAGTGCCTCTCTCTGCCCAGAGAGAGCAGCCACCAAAGGGAGCTGGAGCTATAAGAAGTGGCTTTCCCTCCTTAGAGTCCTGGAGGGACCATATAAGTAAAGAGCTTTTTCCAACAAGGTAAATGGAGCTTTCTGTAACAAAAATAACCTACGTAAAATAAAAATTAAGTTGGCAAGCAGTATAAAGACTTAAGCTTAATAAATGCAATATTTGGTAGTGTATATTTGTTGTTGGGTTTGTAAAGAAAACCAGACTGCAAAGCTGGTGAGAGCTACCATCTAAGCACCTAAAAGAGGAATGTCTTGAAATGCTTAGTAATCATAAGGCAGCAGTCATCCTTCCTACGGTGTCCTCCCTGGAGTGTATTCATCTCATACCCATCAATGAAAACTTGAACAACTGACTGACAATTTAAGAAGATGAGCCATTTGTTAGTCTACTTTGGTCTACGGGTAAAGGTGGTGTAGAAGAGATTAAGCTCTTGGGGAACCCAAATAGTTTCACCAAAAATATTTCACACCTTTCACTAGTTACTCGTAGTGCTTTCTGTGCTAATATCTATTATAAATGCAAGCACTTCATCATCCTTCCTCTACACCCTTTTTTAGCTAGACAGCACATTAAAGACCAACTCTGTTTTTAATTAAGTTTTTGTATATTTTATTCATTTTGTTCTTATCTAAATGAAGCTAAAGAAATATATAAACTATGAACAGTCAGTAAGTACAGAGTATATATTACCAGACTTCAAATATAAAAGTCCTCTGTGTAATAAGTTGTTTAATTACTTAGATACGTGAGTAGAGACAGAGATTTCAGTGTAAAGAACTAGCAAGTCTGGTGTAAAAGCTCCATTTAATTACAGAGCAGCACATTTGAATTGTTGCCAGCTAATGAAAACCATTCTTCCTTTAGAGAAGGAATTAAAAGTACAAATGTAAAATAGATTTAATGCTTTAAATAATCTTTTTGTGATCTAGAATGTTGGGTAAGCTAGTGTACCTGTTCTCTCTTTGTGTCATATTCTTCCTACATTTTAAATTACTCTGCTGTAATTGGTAAGCAAAACTGAGGAGGAGATACCTTTTTCAGATACAACTTTTTTTCTTGTGCACCAGATGTTTGACACAATGAAGTCAAATGAATATAAGAATGTCCAGCCCAGCAGCACTTGCTGTCTCATGCAGTATTATTAAAATGAACAGTTCTCAGTTTTTCTTTAATTTCTTTACTCTTAAAATAGGAAGATGTGACTACTGTCTGAAAATTAAGCTGCATTTCTAGGTGTGGATACCCCAAGCTATATGGCCATTAATATTTTAAAATTTAAAGAAAGCAGTTTGTGTTCATGTAGCTGTGCTCTTTCATCGTTTTCAAGTTTTAAAATCCTGCATAATACCAGCCTTTTGTCTAAAGAACATTGCTTTTGTGTTTGCTAGTTGGACTTACTCACCTTCTATTACCTATTGAAGTAAGTGGGTTTACCTTTGCTTAAAATTGCTCTCTTCCCTAAAAGACTATTCTTGATTATTTCTTTTGGTTTACTATATTGCTTGTAGACTCTCAAAAGCACCTCACTGTTCCTTCTAGGAACCACTGACCATCCCTTAGCCTTACCCGTAAGTGATGGTGAGAATGTGTTTCCCTGTAAAGCATGGGTTTAGCTGTGCTGGCAGGTGCTTCAGAAGACCTGTGTTTGGGCTGCTCGTGTGAGCAGAGTTCTGCCCATGGTAAAATCCCATTTTGATTCAGGGACTCCCTCTGGAAGGGAGGGTGGTTGCTGCCGCTGGGACCCAGTTAGAAACATGGAATGTTCTTTGTTGTCTGCTTCATCCTTATAAGTTTTTTCTTTGTCATGCTTCATGAGCTGACCCTTCCGAATTCCTCCAACTCGCAGAACTCTTGTTACAATAACAATTAGGTTTCCATATCAAAATCCAGCTCTTCTTCACTGCAACAGTTTGCCTATGTAGTCCTGTAGAATATGGGAATGTTTGTTTGACATTTGAGGCAGCACAAACAAAGCATATGAATATTAAGGAAAGAATGAGCAGAAGAAGCCAAGACATTTTACTGGAACAAAAAAAAAATAAAATGGCAGATCTCATGCAGGCCTTGCTGTTTTAGCAAAGGAGGGAAGGATTGACAAGATTAAAAGTATTGGTTTTAGAGACATAGAAAATAGCCTTCATGTGTCCCTACTTAAGTGGCTTCCTTCAGGAGTGAATCAATTAGTTTGCTCTTAAAATTCTCCAGAGATACAGTTTTTGTAACTTGTATGCCCTATTGCACTGCCTCACTATCCTTGCCATGAAAAAGGTTTTTTTACTAATGTCTAACTGGTAGCTCCTGCTTCCATGCAAGCCCATTCATCTTGCCATGTCTGGACCCCAGTGTATTCTGAGGCTATTAGAGTCATTTCCATCACATTCTCTCCAGTAAGTAACACATGAGACTTGCTGGATCATAGCACTGAGCTTCCAGAAAACCTAATTACAGAAGCCAGTACTTCATTAGCGTAACATTCATAGAATCAAAGAATCATAGAATCATTTCAGTTGGAAAAGACCTGTAAAATCAAGTCCAGCCATTAACCTAGCGCTACCAAGTCCACCACTAAACCACGTCCCTAAGCACCTCATGTATTCATCTTTTAAATACCTCCAGGGATGGTGACTCCACCACTGCACTGGGCAGCCTGTTCCAGTGCTCAATAACCTGCTTGGTGAAGAAATATTTCATAATATCCAACCTAATATGAAAACTGGTGCAACTTGAGGCCCTCTTGTCCTGTCACTTATTATGGGAGAAGAGACTGACCACCAACCTCACTACAGTCTCCTTTCAGGTGGTCATAGAAGGTGATAAGGTCTCCCCTGAGCCTCCTTTTCTCCAGGCTAAACGACCCCAGTTCCCTGAGCCACTCCTTACATTTGTCCTCTAGACCCTTTACCAACTTCATTGTCCTTCTTTAGACATGCTCCAGAAACATAATGTTCTTCTTGTAGTCAGGGCCCAAAACTGAACACAGTACTCAAGGTGCAGCCTAATATCTCCACTTCTACAGAAAGTAGTAGCTGTTAGAGGGGTACGGTGATGCTACAGGTCAGTACTTGCAGCTTCTTCTGTTTTCTTTTCACAGCTGGCTTTCAGTTACATCCCTGTCTTGGAGAAGAAAATCCTTAGGCTGCTTTGGAAGCCTGTTGCCATTTGGTAGAGAACATCAAAATGATTGCCTGAGAATTTGCTTTACACCTTGTTCAAATACATTAATCTCCACTAGTAGAGTAATCTATTGAGGGAGGAGGCAAAGAAGCCATTCAATATTTTTGTTAGTAACTCTGATACTTTATCAACATAAAGGTGTTTTATTTCGGTTTACCAAAACAAAAGTTGTCAGGTGAAGAAAAATATACTGAAATCTTCCAGTCCCCAAGCATTATAGGAAGGTGAGTCCAGTTTAACAAACAGGTAACAGGACAAGAAAGGCAATGAACGCATTCAGTCCTGAGGTGTCTTGTGGTGATGCCAACAATGCTTTAACCTTAGATGGATTGAGGTTGGTAAATATCTGCTTAGATTTGAAAATAATAAACCACAACTGAGATAGAATGTAGTGTGCCACATAAGAGATTAGTTCAGCTCGGCTGCGTGCTGGATGTATATTTCACATGCATCAGGCAAAATTTCCAAAGCTAGGCAAGACTATGGGTTTCTCCACTTGTAGTTTATGCTTATAATTGGTATGATCTACTTTGCATTTGCAGGTAACTATTGCCAGTTAAGGTCCTCAGTGACTACATGCAATGCTAAGTGCCATGTATGAACTAGCTATATTTAAACATGCATGTTTAACTTCAAACATCTATATTTTTTCATCTCTTGTTAGAAGCAAATCCATTATTAAGGAGACAGATTGAGTTATTTGTATCAGTAATGCAGTAGGGCTGTGCTTTAAATCTTTTTAAAAAAAAAAAAAAGTTTGGATCTGATCTCATTAATCAGCACCCACTATGTTGTTTGTTGGGTTTTTTTACAGAACATAGGAAACTTGGCAATCTGACTGTGACAGTGAAAAAAACCGTCCCCTCTCCAGAAGCAATACAGATCCTCTACCAACGCATGAGATATGAATATGAGTTTTATTACTACGTCAAAGAACAGTTCCACCTGCTAAAGCGCAAGTTTGGACTGAAGTCTCATGTCAGGAAACCACGTCCCAGACCCGAGTTCTTCATTCCTTCCCCCCTGGAAACAGAGGAACCGATAGACGACGAGGAAGAAGATGATGAAAAGTGGCTAGAGGATATCTATAGAAGGTGATGGATGGAAGAGCTGTCCTTTCTCTTCTGGTGACCCCTCCAGCTTTCTTAAGATTTTTTTAATTATTATTAAAAGTAATTCCTTAAGGAACTGAATTAATGCGCAGCAGCATTTGAAACAGAAGAGACCATTCCCACATGCTGGGGCCATCAGGAGATACCTGGTTTTGCAGGTTTGATTCATTATGCAGTGTTGGCTCTACAGCATCCTCGCTATAGCATAGTTCAAGAGAGAGCTATCTACTGTCTGTCACAAAATAACTTTTGGAGTACACAGTAGTCCTCTGGGAACCTGCAAAGCATAAAAGAATAGATTAGACGGTCTTGAAAAGTGCATTTTACAGATTTTCATCTCTCTCTTTCTCCAGAAACAAGTCTTCATTGCGTAACACTGCGGCATTACCTATGGGCAATGTGAACTACGGGCAGTGAGCATTTTGGGAAGAGTGCCTCTTGCTGCCCAGAGCACACGGGTATCCCAGTGGTACGGCCAGAGCCAGTGCCGTGTCTGTGCACGTCCAAGGATCACGGGCTCAGAAGGGGGCTAGGCAATGGCTTCTGAATTACCCTGTGCCGGAGGAGGGGGCACTAACCTGGACAATAAGGCAGGTTACACAAACAGATGTTTTTGGTAAACCTTTCTAGTTCACAGAGTGGAAAAATTTACCAGGTCACTGAATGGCAAGAACAGATGAAAAGTGCAAGGCAGGGTTACCTAAACAGTAGAGTTTTGTCTCTGCAGTTGAGCACCTTTCTATTAGACTCAAGGAAAAGGTGCAGCATACAGTTTTTATGTTCAGGAAAAGTATTTTTAGATTTTTATTCTTCTTATGGATCACAAACTCAAAGAGATACAGAAAAAGTCACTCATCAGAAAACTTGGGTGATCTGGAGGCCCTATTAGGCATAACCAGTATTTCTGCAATTGCAGAATTTAGTTGTTCACATCTGAACTGAACGCAGCTGCCCCGCCAGTGCCAACACCAGACACCTGCTTTTAAGAAGTAAACTGAACGACACGGACCTACACAAATTCTCTAGCTGAAATGTTTCAGAATGACAGAGAAAAGAAAAGAAGTTATGCTCTGTGAAACCAAAGCTAATCCAATGATATGTTGTTACGAGAGTCACTGTGAAAATTGGCCCTGTTCATCACTGCACGTGGTACCAGCAAGCAGGTAGAACAGGGATGGGTGTGGGCTGGGAGGGGAAAGGAGAGCAGGTCCAACATGTGACATGCTCTTCAGGACCTTCAAGGTGAGTGTCCCTGGAGTTCCCTGTGATGTATAGGCATGGTGGCTTATTCACAGCCTGCCAAAACTGGTGTGCAGAAGTGACAGACCTGCAGGCTGCCGTGGGCAGAGCTATTAGGCCATCTGCTCCATAGCCAAATAGGGGTATTTCAAGTCCTTTCTCAAACATCTACCAGGCAATTCTTACTTCCTATTCTGCAATTGCCTCAGCAGCATATCTGCCATCTGCAAGGTCATACTTTGGTTTGCAATAACAAGCAAAAGTTATTTTGTGATGGACGAGGCATATAAACTCAGTCTAAGCTTGAGTGTGCTTTCCAAGGGTTTCCTCTTCCACGAGCCTGCTGAGAGCTAGTAGACATTATGGCCCATCTTCATCACCCATCAGTCTTTACTTTACCTACACACAGAGAACGAAAATAAAGAAGTGTAATTGTGTTAAGACAAGATGTTAACTTACATAAAATATTACGTAGGAGATTCTGTTCTCATTATTAACATCCCAGGTGGGTAGTAGCAGTGCACTACCATGGGGAAGCACATCAGAGAAAGCTGAAAATGGCACAGATAACAACTAACATATTAGCTAAAATATGAATCTGCTGCATTGTATATTTTAAGTGGTTTCTATGAAATTACATTGAAAGAGTAATGATTAGTTTACACACTGTGGAGTTGTTATATTTTGGAAAGAAAACTAATAATCGCACCTTTCTGAAATTCTGTTTGAATTCTTTTTACCAACATTGTAACAGAATAATTGGTCACTTAACGCATTCATCCTTCCTGCAAGTTCAGTGATGCTTACCATAAAGTCTATTTTTATCTGTTTATTTAACAGTATCTTCAGCCATCACTACTTATAACCTAGATACAAAACCTGTTTAATGATTTACTCGCTAGGTTTTAATGTTGTTGTATTTTCTGTAACAACCAACCTGGCCTCTCCTCTTTGAATGGTACTTCATAAATTTATCTGGCATACAGCATCTAAGATTCCTGGCCTATTTGTCTATCATGAAATAGGTTTTACTTAATTGTTAAAAGGTACGTCTTAAGCTGGTTAATCTTTCACTTATTTATTGAAACTTTTCAGCACATTCCAAATTCTGAGTTGCTCAGGAAGAAGTTGATTTAAATGATTATATTTTGGTCTGATTAATATTTCTTATTCAAAAAAAAAAATTAAAATCATTGTTTTAAGCCTTTAGCCTATGACAGCTTTGTAGGAAGTGCCATGCATGTAATAGTAAATCGTTGTGGGGGGGAAAAGGTGGATGCTTGACATTTATGAAAATCAGAAAACATACGTGTACATTAGTTTAGCTATAAATGAAAGCAACATATGTTTTGGGATGAAAAATTCTTTAAGTTATTCACTAGCATCTCCTGAAAGACAAAGAAGCCATAAGACCATTTATTTTTCAGTCCAATGATGTTTAAAAATAAAACTTGTACCTTTCTTCCTAGTGCCATATTCCACTTGCTTACACTAGTTTCCTTGCCTGGGTACAGCAGCTATGGGTCAGACATTGGAGCTGCACCTAGCAGAGCAGGACTGGATATGTCACACTCTACCATCTGAAAGTTCTGCTTCAGCAGTGAGATTGGGGTTCCTGGGTTATCCTGTGTCCTGAACTGTCTGGAGGTGTGAGAGTGGAGGCAGAATTATTTCACTGGCCTGAGATGTGCAGTAGGCACCCTGAAGTACATGGTCTCATGTGCTTTGTGGCTGCTAAGTAGGAAGTTTTATCCAGGAGAGAAAGAGGTAGGTCCCCATACGCTGCATTCTACTAGATGCGGGATCTGATGGCTGGGTGTAAAGGCTCCAACAGTTCAGAGTGATGTAATGGAAGTGAAACATCAGTGCTTTCATAGTAAAGAGAGAATCAACTGTTGTTAAAATTCAGAATTCTGGAAAAAATAAATTTTTGTCTTAAATTTCAAGTGACAGTGAGAAATGGTGTGGTTTTGTTGTTCCCATTTAATTTACTTCTTTTCCACATAAGTTGTGCTCATGATACAAATGTTCTCTACTTATATGGAGAGAAGTAGCTCAGCTGCTGAACTGAGGGAATGTGAAACTGATGGTGGATTTGAAACATTTCAATTTCTTAGCAATTCTTTATCATTGGACCTTTGATGAGTTGTTTGAATGTTATAAAATAGAATGGTACATAGTATCATAAAGACACAAACCTTAAAACCTGTGGATTTTCTAACATAAACACATGGATTTCCTTTTCTGAGTGCATGAAGGAAGAATCCAAGTCAGGATTTGTATTTAACTGATTGTGGCTGAAAAGGTAAGTTAATAACAGTGCTGTCAGGCAGGCGTGGTCAGAGTGAGCTTTGTGCAAACGTGTACTGTCCTTCTCTTGCTTTCTTTGGATGTGACGGGCAAAAAGGCTGACAGCAAAGAATTCTGCTACACTGCAGGGGAACTGGTGCTGTGAAAAGATGAGATTATCAGGAATACCTGTAGTGCTGGGCAGGTTTAAGAAGAATGATCTAAACACTAGGATGATACGAAGTGGCCAGCAGAAGTGTTACACAAACTGCTCACCCTCTCTATGGCTTTGGCTCATCTGGAAAACCTGAGACCGTGCTTCAAAATCAAATGCTGCTTCAGACCTGTGATTTGTATTAAATTAGCTCTTTTTTTTTCTTTTTCTTTTTTCATGTAGTTCCAAATTGCCAGTCTACTTCAGAACCTGGCAGAGTGTAAGTACACAGCCTGTACTATTGTATCTGATGTGCAGGAGCGGATCTGCGATGGATTTGATCCTTCAGTAAACCTCTCTCCAGGCTGAGTGCAAGTAACCAGCCAAGGGAAAGAAATCCTTCTTGGCACAGTGGTGCTGCTACTAATGAGTAGAGTAATAGTTACTGTGCCACAAGGGAAAGTATTCGTGCAGTTTTCGGTTTTTCCAGGCCAGGATGACATGGGAGACTTGAGATAACCTCAGGACCCCCAAGAGCATTGTCAGGTAGTGTCTCCCAGCTTTGAACTCAGCCAGTTGCATCTCTCAGTTTTAAACTCATGATCATTTCCAAGTTTGGGTGCAGGAAAGAAACAGGCAGATACAGCCCAGGGCAGAGAGAAGAGCAACAGTCGAGGGTGTGGCTTCTCATAGCACATGAGAGTTTTTCTTCTAGAAGCCTCTGATCTAGGTTGTGTGGTGGTGAGCTCAGGGAGGGGAAATCAGCTATAGTCATTAGTCTCTGATTCCCCAGAGAAGGCAAGATTCCCAAGGTCATGCTGGAGAGATGTGCTAGGAGAAGTAGTAATGGGGCATCTATGCATCAATGAAGAGCAGTGAGCCTTCCCCATTTTGACATACTCCATTTGTTTGTATTTGCACAAACCATAGGCCATGTTTGGTGTATTTCCCAAGGTCAGTCTGTGTAAGGTAGTTCTTCACTAACCATATTGTTAGAGCATCTTGGAAAATTATTAATATCTTTATCCTTTTGATCCACAGTGGAGGTAAAGAAGTGCTGTTATCTCCATTTCATATATTGGGAATGGATACAGCAAATGGGTGATACTCCCAATGTCACACACAAAGGTTGTGAAGAAACCCTGATTACAATTTAGCCAAATGTCTTAATGTCTTGAACTTCCTCTCCTGCTCTAAGATTTTAGAAGGCAAAATGAGTACCATGGAAAATTTTAGTTTTGTGATCTTCCCTTATCTTTTCCTTAGAACTCTGTAAATTTTTCAGGTAACTGCCTAAATATGAATGACATTTTAGCCTTCAGCAGACCATTTATGTCATTTTGGGATGAAGATTAATTCCTCGTCTTGTCTGTTTAGTTTCATAGCAAACACCTGCAGAAATGGCATGGCTGTAAGGTTGCTTTATGTTTGGGAAAAGTGGTCGTGTTTGGAGAAAGTGATCCTGTAGCAGTAAGGGCAGATAAGCAGATGGTTGGGTGGCTGAAGTCACATCTTATAAATTTAGCCATTCACAAGAATACAGTCACGTTTTCTCCTGCAATATGTCGTGTTTGTAGCCTACCTGAGCAGTCATCACCCTTGTGTTTGTGGATGTAGTCTAAGTTGTGTTTTCCTCCAGTTTTCCACAATGCTTAGAAAGGCAGACATGAAACAATGCCTTACGATTCAGCAACCAACACAGAGTGAAAAGGCAGTTCACCAAGCACTTGGTTTTATTGGATGTACCCATAAACCAGACAGCTTCTCCAGCTATCGGACAGGGGTATATGCCTCTTATCTGAAAGATCTGATGCTTTCCTCTCATCTCCTCCCAGTCCCTCCCTTACCTGGCGAGTACACATTGATGAAGCTTTTGGCTACATCTTCTGGGAAGCATCTTAAGGAAGACTAAGCAAAAGTGGACATAATCCAAACTCCTCCATCCACGTGCTTTGTGGAGTAGCATGAGCTTCTGAGCCTTACCCTAAACTTTGATAGTGGGGGAAGGCTCTAAAGGTTGAGCCCACCTTGCAGGTGTCAGCCTTGTTCCTGCTCCGGATCTAGTTTCTGCCCTGAGTATTAGGGCGAGTCCTGGACTGTCTCCGTTGAAATAACTGAGGCTTAGCAATGCCAAATCTGTCCCTTTTGGCTTCAGGCCAGGAGGCTGAAATGTGCTGGCAGGTGAGCACATCAGGGTGCAAAGAAGTCTCCACAGTGTCAGTCCTCCAAAGTGAGCAGAGACGCTCGGTGTCAGCAGTAGCCCTGGAGGCTGGTGCCTGAGCACGGTGAGGGAAACAGAGCTAGCTGGTGGGCATTTCTGCCAAATCTCACTTGGACAAGTTCACGCTAGTCCTGTCAGCACTTTCTGTGGGAAAAACCTTTCTTCCTGCACTTCTTGGGACAGAAAGCTGGCAAGGAGAGCTTGGCAGTGCCTCTCTTCCAAGGAGGCTGGAGGGAGCCAGGGGAGATGTCAGGGTGCAGGGGAGGGAGGGCAACAGTCTCCTGCCTGCCTGCCCCACGGTGGGCTGAGCTCCAGGCTATTTCTCACCAAATCCAGGCAAGATGGTGCTGATAGAGGACAGTGTTGCTCCTTGAAGCATGAAAACCCAGCTCCTCACAACAGGGTTTCTTGTCATAAACTGCTGCGAGGACTCCCTGGAGTCTCCATGTAACTGTAGCTTTCTAGCAGGTTTTCCCCAAGGAACATGATTTGGCCCATCAGTAATGGCTGAAAACTGAGCTTTCTAGAGTTTCAACAATCCAGCCCTTGTCAGGTCACGCCCCTTGGGTCTGTGCATGGGTTTCTTTGTGATAAACCTCACTGGAATTTGGAAGTTCAGCAAATTTGACCTCTGCTTTGTCTTATAAATATCAGAGTGTCAAGCAGCATCGCGCATGTCTTACCACTCCAAAACTGGGAGAAGGAGTTGGAAGATGTGGTCAGCTCTTATTTTGCAAAACAGTATCTTTTGAGGCAAAGGAAAAAGGCATTTTTCTTCTCAGAAAGAAAAGAGAATGTCTTCTTTTTGCATGTGGGACGGAAGCACTTCTGAAACTTACTCTGATTCCTCCTGGGCATGTACAGGTCACCCCAAAGCAGCCTAAAGCATTTTTGTCTTTTATAGATAGCACACCATGGGAGCTGGCTCCTGCAAGGAAGGCAAGACGAGATCCAACCCATTTCTCTGTTCTCACCACAGGAGAGGGAACAGAGGCATCTGCAAAACCTGGTCCAAGAACAGCTCTGCCCAAAGTTAAGAGCTTCTAACTTCTCTGCAAAATAGAAGAGTGCAAAATAGCAAAGCTTCTTGGAGCAACCCAAGGGACGTGCATTTAGCCATGGGTCAGCATCTTTTAAGAAAGCTGCTGCTCCTTGCTAACATGAGGAAGGTCAGGCTTAAAAAATGTATGTCGTCCCGTGGTGCAACCTCCCCAGCCAGCCTGGTGGCTGCTGCAGCCGTGCCAGTGCTGGCACAGGCAGCAGAAGAAGACACAGCAGCACGGCTGCATCAGGAGCCCCACACCGTTGGCGGCCCAGCTTGCTGCCGAGTCGCTGTGTGGCCTGGCCTAATTGCTTAAAGCTTTCCATTTCCCCTCATCGTGAAGGCTGGAGTGTAGTATTTATCTACTCTGCAAAACTTTTATGAGAATTGGTACGGTTTTGTAGAATTCCTGCATAACAGGGATTACAATAGTTGTGGTGGAGCCAGACTTGACAAACCCAAACGCCTGCGCTGTTTGCCTTAGTTATGCACAGTCTCTGCAGGCAGGAACTGTGCTCCTCTGCCTCCCACTGATCCCAGCAGCAAGTGTCCCAGATCACTCCAAATCCAGCTGAGGTGCAACTGCCCCACGTGCCCCAAGCACTTCAGCCTCCCCCTCCCTCCTTTTGTGTCACTTTGCACTAGTTTATATTCCTCCAGAAATAAAAAGGAGGCACTGAGAATTTCCCTGGGGAAATTTTCCATAGAGAAAACCTCCTCGGTTTCCTGCCAGGTAGTAAGCTGGGAAAAGTAATTTGGATCGGGCAAGTAACCTGCACCTTCCCCAAAGTTTTGGCCACCTCAGGTTTTGGCCAGCCCTGATGTGCTCTGAAGCCAGCAGTGTCATGTCATATCCTTGAAGACTCCTCTTACAGTCAATGCTTAGGATCAAATAGCAATGACTATTAGTAATGATAATGTTCAACTGAGTAGTGGGTGCTGCAACTGAAAGCAATTAAATGTTTCATGTGCAGAAGAAGCCGCATGCACAAAGTGGATGAGTGCAGGCTAAGCTTCTGCTGAAGCGGCTGAGGCTGGAGTGCTTGATGCCTGGGTGTAGCTACCTCTCCCTTCTTCCTTCCCCTTCAGGGCATGCCAGTCATTTTGGTTTAGATTGAACAGCCTTTTGGAAAAAATACTAAGCCAAGCCAAACTCAAGTATCCATTGTTCTCTCCAGCCTGTCCCTCCAAAAGTGGTTTTCTTTCGCCCGGTGAGTCAAAATGTCATGCTCCTTTACTCATCATTCCCATTTGCGTTGCTCAAGAGGAGGCCTGGCAGAGAAATAATGATGTGGACAAGCCCTGAGGCTCACACTGGGACTCAGTAGCTCATTCTTACTAAAGGTGCCACATAAGCTGTGCGGGCTTCAGGCTTGGAGACTGTCTAAATTGTTGTTACTTGCTCAGGGCCAATGGAGCTTGTGTGAAGGTGACACCCTAAAGGGAACCACCATGTGAAATAACCAGGGAGAGTAAACCCAGTGTCACACGCAGCAGTGGTCAGTTCCCGCTGCAGCACCGCAGTCAGGTGACGAGCACCTCTCGGGTTCCTGCACTGGCTGGGAGCATAGGCAGGTGTGTGTGTGTAGCTTCTGAACACTTAACTACGGCCCAGGCATACGCCACAGGCTTTTTAGACACAACAGACAGAAGAGGTTTCCTTCCATAAAGTTTGAAAGAAATCTTGAAAGACCAGAGCACAAAAAAAAAAAGGGTGAGATGCTTGTTGCCTACCCTGTAGAAGGAGAGGCAAGGATAGATGCTCCCAGCGCAGGTACTAAGCAGCTGGATGTCCACGTCCTCTCCGGTTCCACTGCCCCTGCTACCGAGGACCCTCTGTGAAGAGCCCAGGCCTGAGGCAGCACAAGAGCCTGCAGCCACGGGCAGGGCTTCAGCCCAGGTCCCGGCGCAG